>NC_081854.1:28296454-28381658 GCF_963259705.1 Myotis daubentonii
TAAATAATCTGGTGATCATAATAGAATCGGGGACATAGAAAGGGAATGGACTTACTATTCTTGGGGGGGAAAAGGGGTGTGGGAGATGCGGGAAGAGACTGGACAAAAAATCGTGCACCTATGGATGAAGACAGTGGGTGGGGAGTGAGGGCAGAGGGTGGGGTGGGAACTGGGAGGAGGGGAGTTATGGGGGGAAAAAAGAGGAACAAATGTAATAATCTGAACAATAAAGATTTAATTAAAAAAAAAAAAAGACAAAGAGAGAATCTTAAAAGCAGCAAGAGAAAGAAACTCAGTTACCTACAAGGGAATACCCATACGACTGTCAGCTGATTTCTCAACAGAAACTTTGCAAGCCAGAAGGGAGTGGCAAGAAATATTCAAAGTGATGAATACCAAGAACCTACAACCAAGATTACTTTATCCAGCAAAGAAGCTCAGCAAACCCCAAACACACTAATCTCAAAGAAATCATGCCCAGACACATCACAATCAAAAAGCAAGAGGAAAAATCACATCATATCACATCATATAAAGAGATAAATAATTATATGAATGACTGTAGATTTCTCGTCAGAAATCAGGAATGTCAAAAGGAAGTGGTACAACATTTTTAAGAACTAAAAGAAAAGAATTGCTGACCCAGAATTCTATTCCCAGCATACGCATCCTTTAGAAATGAAGATAAAACACAGGAAATTCTCTGATTAAGGAAAATTAAGAGAATTAGTTGCTGGAAGTGCTGTAAAAGAAATGCTAAAGGAAGTTCCTCAGACAGAAGAAAGTGAAAGAGGGAACTTGGAACTTCAGGAATGAAGAAAGAACTACAGAAATTATATATACCTCAGTAAATACAATAAACTATTCTCTTCTCATCAGTTCTTTAACATGTGTATAACATTGAAGTAAAAATCAAAACATTGTCTGATAAAGTTTTCAGTGTATATACATAAGATAATATAAAATGGAGAGAAAAGAGACCTATCCGTGGTAAGATTTCTACATTACACTTGAAGGGATAAAATATCAATTCTAAGTAGACTGTGAAAAGGTAAATATGTACATTGTAATCCCTAAAATAATCACTAAAAAATAAAGAGAGTAAAAAATAATTAATAGATAAATTGCCTAGCCAGTGTGGCTCAGTAAACTGGGCGTTGTCCCATGGACCAAGAGGTCCCAGGTTGCGGGCTTGATCCCCAGTAGGAGGTGTGCAGAAGACAACCAATGAATGATTTTCTCTTATCATTGATGTTTCTATCTCTCCCTCTCCCTTCCTCTCTGAAATGAATAAAAATATATTTTTAAAAATAATAATTAATAAATCAAAATGGAATACTAACCATTATTTAAGTAATACAAAAGAAGGCAGGAAAGGGAAAAGAGAGGAACAAAAAAAAGAATAAAAACAGACAGAAAGCAAATAAAATTGCAAATATAAATCCAAATATATCAACAAATTACATGCAAATGATCAAAACACAAATTAAAACATGTATATTACCAAGTGCATTTTTAAAAAAAGACTCAATGACAATTACTTGCTTTTTATAAAAAAAAAAAAACCCACTTTCAAGGTAATGAATTAGATAGGTTAAAATGATGGAAAAATATATACTAGTACTATGTAAAAGAGATAAAGAGTGATATTACATAATGATAAAAGAGTCAATTTACCAAAAAGATATAATAATCTAAAATGAGAATGTAATTAACAAGAGAATTTCAAAATACCTGAAGCAAAAACCACTTTGGAATACAGCCTGGCAGTTTCTTATAAAGTTAAATCTGTAAGTATATTATTACCCAGTACTCCACTACTAGGTGAGAAATAAATACTTATGTCCACATAAAATCTGCACATGAATATTCACAGCAGCTTTATTTATGATAGCCAAAAGCTGGAAACAACCATATGTCCTTAAAGAGTGAACAACAAACTATGGTACACCCATACAACAAAATAGTATCCTATATAATAAAAGCCTAATATGTAAATTGTCCCCTCGACCAGGAGTTCAACTGCTCACTATGACATGCGCTGACCACCAGGGGGTGGCGCAGAACATGGCAGGCATCAGCGATGTGCTGCAACCTCTCGCCGACTACCTGGGGGCGGGGGTGACGGGGGACAGAGGTGCAGTGAGAATGCGGGGTGTCCCCTGAGCTTGCTCTCACTCCCCCTACTACCTTTTCTGGGATACCAGGGCTCATGCGCCAGGGAAGCCCCCCGCGCTGAGGTGCCAGATGCCCACAAGGAGCCCACCCCGCACCCACATGGCGTCTTCCAGGTGAGCCCGGCCGCAGCAGCTGGGACCACAGGGTCTGGTCGGGTTCCTCGTGGGTTCACACAGGAGCCAGTCTACGAGGTCAGCTGGGACAGAGCGCGCTGCCCACCCGGCTTCCATGCCCACACTGCACCCAGGCCCATGGCATCCGGCCACACTCACCACATCTCTGTGTGGGGACTCGGGCACCATGACTCAGGTGGAGGGGGGCACATGGCGCTTCGATCGCTGGCGAGGCCTAGGGACCACACCCATACACAAATTCATGCACCAGGCCTCTAGTTCGGCAATAAAAAGGAATGAACTATTGCTACATGCAAAAATACTATAAATCTCAAAGGTATGATGCTGAATGAAAGAAGCCAATCTCAAAAGGCTATATATTGTCTGATTCCATTTACTAGTATATAACATTCTAGAACAAAACTATAAAGACAAAGAAGAGATCAGTGGCTGACTGGGTTCTGGGATGCAGAGAGGGGAAACTATAAAGGAACAGCATGCGGAGGCTTCTTGTGATGATGGTACCATATGTATCCTGATTGTGGCAGTGATTACATGAATCTGTGCAAAAACTCACTGAACTGTACATGTAAAAAGTCAAGTTGCTGTTGCTGTTAATCCTCAGCCAAGGATATTTTTTCTATTGATTTTTTAGAGAGAATGGAAGGGAGGAGGAGAAACATTGATGTGAGAGAGACACATCATTGGCTGCCTCCCGCACGCGTCCCTGGGCCGGGGATCGAGCCTGAAACTAAGGTATGTGCTCCTGACCAGAATCGAACCCAGGATCCTTCAGTCCACAGGCTAAGCCATCCAGTGAGCCAAACCAGCCAGGGCTGAAAAAGTCTGTTTTAATGTAGGTTAATTTAAAACTAGAGTAAACCCTGCCCAGGTGGCTCAGTTGGTTGGAGCACTGCCCTCTACACCAGAAGGTTGTAGGTTAGATCCCCAGTCGGGGTGCAACGGGAGGCAGCCAATCGATGTCTCTCTCTCTCTCTCTCTTTCTCTCTCTGTCTCTCCCTCCCTTCCTCTGTCTCTAAAATCAATAGGGTGAGGATTAAAAACTAGAGTAAACCCTGCCCAGGTTTAATAATAATAAGTTACAAAAATATTTTAAAATGTAATGACAATATTATAAATAAAAGCAACTTTTTATTAAGTTCAACTGTTAACTATTAAAGCAGTAATTTTAAAAAAACCAACAATGGATATTCTCTCTATATTCTCCACAAAAGAGAATACTTGTTACTTGGAAAATTATATTTTCTAATACAAATACACTGAATTTTGTTTTAATAGTTAATGCTACGTGAAAGCCATTCTAGGCAGTTTATAACCTCTCCTCAAATGATTTAAGCTGTGACTCGAATTGTTCGACAGTAGCGCAGGTGTTGGCAAACTACAGCTCAGGGGCCAAATCCAACCTACTGTCTGTTTTTGTAAATAAGCTTTATTGGAACACTAGAAGCCTAGTGCACAAAATTCGTGCACGGGGGAGAAAGTGTCCCTCAGCCTGGCGGGCACTCTCTCACAATCTGGGACCCCTTGGGTAGGGTCCCTATGCCTGGCTGGTGATCAGGGCCTATAGGGGCTTTCCTTCCCCTGGCTGCCAGCAGCTGGCCCTGCCCCCGCCGCTGACACTGCCCCCCTCCCCCACCACCGGTCACCTCTCTCTGCAGGCGACAGGTGTGGGGTGCGACTGCTTGGCTGGCCTGGGCCTCCCTCTGCGGGGCGATCGCTGGCCGGCCCCGCACACCCACCACAGCATCGTTGGCCGGTGGCCTGGGCCTCCCTCTGTGGGATCGATCAAGGGGCCCCCAGATCGATCGCTGCGCAGAGGGTGGCCTGGGCCTCCCTCTTTGGGGCAACTGCGGAGCCCTCCTATCCCCACCCCCGATCGATCGCCCCACCAGCTGGTGGCCTGGGCCTCCCTCGCAGGGCAATTGTGGAGCAATGGCAGGGCCCCCTGACCAATCACATTGCACCCGCCTTGGCTGGCCTGGCACCAGTGCATGTCATACCGTGGTCATCGAGAAGGTCGTCTGGAAGGTCGTTCTGCTGTTTGGTTGTTTGGTAGATTTGCATATTACACTTGTATTATTACAGAAGATACAAGTACCCAATTGTTTTCACATTGCCTGTGGTTCCTTTCACACTCAACAGCAGGGTTGAATAGTTGCAATAGAGACTATGGCCCACAAAGCTTTCAATATTTAACACATTAAGCACCCAGCCTGTTTTGTCTTCTGGACGGAAAGTATAGTGTAGGTCACCGGTGACGAAAATGGGGCTTAACATGTTAATATCTAGCCCTTCACAGAGTGTGTTACCACTGCTCACTATAGAGAAAGGTAAAGGCCACGGCTAGCCTGGCAAAGAGAACCAGAAGCCCAAATACCTTATTTGAGAGTGATTCCTTCACATGCACTTCCTCTTTGTTTACTAATGGACTGGACTCTTGTTCAAGTGGACCAACTTTTGATCTAGCCAAACTTAAGAATTCACTAATGGAATCTTCTTTCTTTTCTTGTTTAGATGTATCCCATCTGGATGGTTTTCTTGGTTCTGAAAAGTAGGACATAGACATAACATCAGAATTAGCAAGCAGAAGACGAGTTTTTCATTACAGCTCATTCAAGAATATCAGTGACCCTACTACAGGCCGGGCACTGTGCAAAGTGTTGGGCACGTGGCAGATGCTGAGGCAGAGTACCACCCCCAACAGGACCCATCTGGACCATGACAACATGAGCGAAGGTATCCATATGAGCAATTATGTTTATGGGAGGAGAGTTTGCACTCTGTGTATCCTTAGGATTAGATGACCCTTTATTTCTGTCTTCCCAACAGATCATGGTCAGCAACTGGACCTGAGGAAGCCCTACTCACTGTCGGGACCTCGGTGCTGCGATACTTTTTCACTTGAGGCTTGAGTTGTAGGCAAGGAAGCTGTCTCTGGGAATGTCAGAAAGTTGAAGACTGAGTATTTGTCACGTTTCACTCTTGGTAAGCCAACTAAAGTTGAACTGGGGGTTGAAAAGAAAAAATATGAATATAATTTTAATAACAACTGTGACAATAAAATCTAATTCCTATAAAGCTTACCATCTCATGTGTTTCACCTGTAGCTCTTCTACTTGGTTATAAAGGTCCCCTAAGATGTTTTCACTTGCCAAAGCAATTTAAGAATTTATAATGGGTGACTTTAGTAACCATTAGTTATTTCCTGATTATAGTAAGAGCTAGAATTTAACTTTGAAGATGGATTTCCATTAAGGAAAAGTTCCACTGCTAAAAATATAACACAGGTTTGAGCTGTGCAGGTCACTTATATGCAGATTATTTTCAATAGATACCATAAATGTATTTTCCTTATGATTCCTTAACACTTTATTTTCTCTAACTTACTTTATTATAAGAATACTGGAGGCCCGGTGCACAAATTCATGCATGGGGGGGGTGGGGGTCCCTCCTGGACTATTGGGGCCATCTTGCCCAGTCCCAATCGGGGCCAATCAAGGCTGGCCAGGGACGGCGGAGGTTGGCCAGCTGCAGGAGGTTGGCTGTGGGAGCACACTGACCACCAGAGGACAGCTTCTGCGTTGAGCGTCTGCCCTCTGGTGGTCAGTGTGCGTAATAGCTACTGGCTGGTCGTTCAGTCATAATGGTCACTTAGGCTTCTATATATATACTAGGGGCCCGGTGCACGAAATTCGTGCACTGCGTGTGTGTGGTGGGGGGAGTGTCCCTCAGCCCAGCCTGCCCCCTCTCACATACTGGGAGCCCTCAGGCGTTGACCCCCATCACCCTCCAATCGCAGGATCGGCCCCTTGCCCAGGCCTCATTTCCCCCCATCACTGGTTCTGCCCCCAGCCCAGGCCTGATGCCTCGGCCAGAGGCGTAGACCCCCATCACAGGAGGGGACCCCCATCTCCCCCCGATCACTGGCTCTGGCCCCTGCCCAGGCCTGAGGCCTCATCACCCTCCGATCACCAATCACCGGATCGGCCCCTTGACCAGGCCTGAGGCCTCCGGCAGAGGTGTCAGGCCTGGGCAGGGGACCCCCAGCTCCCCGCGGTTACAGGCTCCGCCCCTGCCCAGGCCTAACGCCTCTGGCCTAGGCGTCCGGCCCGGGCAGCGGGGACCCGCAGCTGCAGCGGCCCCGTGATCGTGGGCTCCGCTTTAGGCCCAGGCAAGGGACCCCTAGCTCCCGGGACTGCCAGCTTCGACCGTGCCCAGCTCCCATCGCTGGCTCCACCCCTACTTCCTGCTATCACTGGCCAGGGCGGCAAAGGCGCCTGATTCTCTGATCATGGCTGGGGGGCAGGGCAAAGGCGGCCCCAGGGCCGCCTTTGCCCTGCCCCCCAGCTCTTAGCTCCCCCCTGGGTTTCCGATCACTGTCAGCGGCAGGGGGCTTCTTCCTGCTTTCCCTTTCGCCTCCCTGCATTGTGCCTACATATGCAAATTAACCGCCATCTTGTTGGCAGTTAACTGCCAATCATAGTTGGCAGTTAATTTGCATATAGCCCTGATTAGCCAATGAAAAGGGTATCGTCGTACGCCAATTATCATTTTTCTGTTTTATTAGATAGGATATAGATAATATGTAATACATATACCATACAAAATAGTATGTCGACTGCTTATGTTACCTGTAAGGCTTCTGGTGAACAGTACTGTTAGTAGTTAAGGTTTTGGGGAGTCAAAAGTTATACGTGAGCCCAGCTGGTGTTACTCAGTGGTTGAACATCAGCCCATGAACCAAGAGGTCATGGTTCGATTCCCAGTTAGGGCACATGCTCAGGTTGCAAGCTTGATCCACAGTAGGGGGCATGTAGGAGGCAACCAATCGATGTTTCTTTCTTATTGATGTTTCTATCTCTCTATCCCTCTCCCTTCCTCTAAAATGAAAACAAAATAAAAAAAACCTTTGGAATGAGAATTCATTGGATCTTTAAAAAAAAAGTTATAGCCCTAGCCAGTTTTGCTCAGTGGATAGAGCGTTGGCCTGTGGACCAAAGTGTCCTGGATTCAATTCTCGTCAAGGGCACATACCTCAGTTGCAGGCTCCTCCCAGCCTAGGCCCTGGTCGGGGCTCATGCAGGAAGCAACCAATTGATGTGTTTCTCTCACATCAATGTTTCTCTCTGTCTTTCCCTCTCTCTTCCACTCTCTCTAAAAGATCAATGTAAAAATATCCTCAGTTGAGGATTTATAAATAAATAAATATAAATAAATAAGTAAAGTATACTTTTTTTAAAAAAAAGTTATACATGGACTTTTGACTGGGGGGGGGGGGGTGGTGGGAGGGGGGCGGACGGTGTGCAGTGTCAAAGCCCCTAACCACTGCATTGTTCAAGGGTCAACTGCATACCTAAATCTTCTGACAAAGTCTCTGATTCAACTGTATATGCTTTCTTGGGGTGTTTATAATCAAATAAGAAGTACTAAACTTTTATAAAGAATTATAAAACGTAAGTAACATTTTAAATGTAAACTGTGTGTGAATTACTAGAGGCCCGGTACATGAAATTCATGCACTCGGCAGGGAGGGTTGTCCCTCAGCCCAACCTGCACCCTCTCACAGTCCAGGAGCCCTCGGGGGATGTCCGACTGATAGCTTAGGACATTCTTTGTGCTGCCGCAGAGGCAAGAGAGGCTCCCGACACCACCGCTGCGCTCGTCAGCCGTGAGCTTGGGTTCTGGTTGAGGAGTGCTCTCCCTGTGGGAGAGCACTGACCACCAGGGGGCAGCTGCTGCATTGAGCGTCTTCCCCCTGGTGGTCAGTGCATGTCATAGCAACCAGTTGCTCTGCCGTTGGGTCAATTTGCATATTAGCCTTTTATTATATAGGATAGGATTGAAAAAGTGGCAAATTAGATAAGCATTACGTTTTATAACTTGACATATCTGAGTTTTATGTCTTAAATATGGAATAAGTTTGCTATCTGGATGTTTGTTTTTTCAATAACAAAGTAATAGAAATTAAATCTGCACAATTTGCAACTCAAGTATATACAAGTAAGTTCATCTAGAAAAGGGGAATTTATATGAGCATGTAAGAAGAAAAATAGTTTTAATATAGGGAATAAGTGCTGATGGAAGGGGAGGTTTATCCAACTTACTCTGGATAAGGGTCAGGGACATTAAACCTCTTACATAGAAGCTTGTCAGGATGCCAT
This sequence comes from Myotis daubentonii, assembly GCF_963259705.1. Lineage (NCBI taxonomy): Eukaryota > Metazoa > Chordata > Mammalia > Chiroptera > Vespertilionidae > Myotis > Myotis daubentonii. The sequence continues at coordinate 28,304,928 of NC_081854.1, forward strand.
TCAAATGTGTCTCGGGTGAGCTTCCCAAACATCTTCATCTTCACAGCCGACTGCTTGTCATTGACATCATTCTGGGAAAAGACATTCATTCTTTGTCATCACACAATTGACCTCACTGCCCTCCCATTTACAAGTTTTCAAGCAATTTTTCACAATTACACAACCAGTCATGCTACATTTTTGCTAAAGTACACCAGAAGCTAAAAACATAAACGTAATTTATAATTTTACAATGCCATGTGTATTTTGATCTTTTCAACTGAGGGAGTTTAAATATTTAGCTATGCAGTGTATTGTGTGTGTGTTTTTAAAATCTTTATTGTTGAAAGTATTACATATGTCCCTCTTTTTTCCCCATTGACCCCCTCCAGCCTACCCCCACTCCTGCCCCAGGCCCTCCATCCCACTATCCATGTCCCTGGGTGATGCATATATGCATACAGGTCTTCAGTTGGTAATCTCACACTCACCCATCCTCCCCCACTTTCCCTCCAAGATACTGTTCCATGCTTCCACTCTGTTCATCAGTTTATTTTGTTAATTAGATTCTACATATGAGTGAGTGTCTTTCTCTGACTGACTTATTTCACTTAGCAGCTATGCAATGTTTTAATTTTAGAATGCACCAGGTAGGCCCTGGCCAGGTAGCCCAGTTGGTTAGAGCATCATCGCAATACTCCAAGGCTGCAGGTTCAATCCTGTTCAGGGCACTTGCAAGAATCAACCAATGAGTCCTAGTAGGTTTGGCTCAGTGGACAGGGCATCAGCCTGTGGACTGAAGGGTCCCAAGTTTGATTCTGGTCAAGAGCACATGCCCAGGTTGCAGGCTTGTTCCCCAGTGGGGGCCATGCAGGAGGCAGCCAATCAGTGATTCTCTCTCATCATTGATGTTTCTATCTCTCCCTCTCCCTTCTTCTCTGAAATCAATAAATATTTTTTTAAAAATATAAAAGAATCAACCAATGAATGCATAAACAAGTGAAACAACTGATGTTTCTCTCTCTCCCCTCCCCCTTCCTTCCTCTCTCTCAAATCAATAAATAAAATTTGTTTTTTAATGTACCAGGAGTCAGAAGGGGGCAGGAGTGGGGAGGAGAGGGTCAATGAGGGAAGGAAGGGTAGTGTCTGTAATACTTTTAACAATAAAGATAATTTTTTTTTAAATGCACCAGGCGCCCTGGCTGGAGTGGCTCAGTTGTTTGAGTGTCGCCCTGTGCACCAAAAGGTCACTGGTTCGATCCTTGGTCAGGATGTATATGAGAGGCAACCGATTAATGTTTCTCTCTCACATACACTCGCTCTCTCTCTCTCTCTTTCTCCCCCCCCCCCTCTCTCTCTCTCGCAAAAAAATCAATAAAAACCTTTTTTTTTTTTAAATGCACCAGGTAGGGACATAATGGTAACAGACCTCTTGGTCTCGAGGAACTTCTACTTTATCTGAATCGTCGTCCTCCTTGGCATGAGTGAACCTGGAGGACAAGGTCGAATGGGAAGATGCATACAGCAGGGCTGCCCGAGCAAATTCCTCCCGTTCTCGGCCTCGCTCCCACTCTGTCATACTGGGATCCAGACAATGTTCCAGGGCATCTACGGTACAGAGAACAAGAAACTGCTTCACTCCTAGGAAAAAAAAGGGGCTTAAAGGGGAACACCTGGTAGCACCACTGGGTCCCCACAGATTTCACCAGAAACAAGTCCTCATGCTGGTTTTTAAGAGCATGGTGGCTCCCTAACTTGACAGGTCACATTGCTCACTCTCTCAAAATGATGCTTCCTTTGAATTCTACTGCGTACATCAGAGAAAAACATTTGGGAACTAACGCTTGATTACATCTTCGAAACAAGGAACCTGTTACCATTCTCAGACAATAAGTTCATCCCAATTACATTCCTAAGTTTTGGCAAAAAAACATTCCTTTCTCTAACTTTATTTTTCTAACTTTTTTTTAATTTATCAAATAAACATTAGGGGTCTGGATTCTTCGTAGGGAGTTCAAGCACGGTACACAAGGATCTGCTTTGGAAAATCAAGCCCTTTAAATTTGCTACCTCTCACAAGGACTGCTGCGTATAACAGTCAGCCCTCTCCTGTCTTGCCATATTTATTTACTTCATGGATCAGAATGATTTTTTTACCCTGTGTAATGGTTCAACAGCCAACTCTCCTCTATAAGTCAAATTTTAAACTATGATTTAGAGTTGGGTGGGCAGGACCTTAAAGTAGCATGGGAGATGACCTTGTTCTCTTGTGTGAAATACAACACTTTCAGAGAGCAAGCATTTGCAAACAGTAAATGGTCTGTAATTTAGCATTAGCCACCACCACGGCATGTTCTCTAATTAAACAGCTAGCTTCGGGGCCTGAGATCAACAGAAACACAAGCCAACTGTTCTTCCTTTCCAAGGTCAAAAGCCAGGGCCTGACATCTCTGCACTGTTTACCGCAGAACGAAGCACATGGGCAGAGCAGGGTGCTTCAACTTTAAATCTGGGACTCGGGCCAGAACACCAAGAACACTGCCGCTGGCTGAGACATGGGAGACCAGGCCTAGCACCCACCTTTCTGACCCCGTTTCATATTTGCTAAAAACTTTTCATATCGTTTTTGCTTTTCTGGATCTTTGGCAAAAGGTTTGAAGTTGCTGGCTTTTGTGGTGGCTGTCCCACCACTCAATGCTGTGTGCCAAGAACCGTGTCCGACGTCCTGAGAGGGGGGCTGGGTTCTGCTGCTTGCAGCATTCTGGGCCAGACTCAGGGCCCTGAGTTGAGCTGCTTTAAGGTCAGTTGCCTGCTTCATTTCTTTGAATCTCTCTTTATCTTTTTGGGACAGAAATTCTAACACTGAAGTAGCTGAACCTAAATAAAAACAATAATAGAAAGAGATGAAAAATATCATAAGTCAAATATACTTACATTTTTCTGTACATACACTTTCAATATCACCAATTCATGTAATTAGTGTATTTTACATTTAGTGTCTCATCTGTATTCATATTACCCCTGTAATTTAGACAGTAATAAAATATAAGCCCATTTTACAGTTGGTAAAAATGAGGTTACTACTTAGATGTTTATCAGGCCAGCAAATGGTCCCTGAATGAGGAAGCTGACATCTCAAACTCCAGACCTCCAGTCCCTAGTGGCCTCCATTTCTACAGTCCTGCCCAGCACAAGAACCATTTCAGAGTAGAGTTATCCATCACACACCCACTCATGTCACAAACGCTCACGGAGCACTCACTCCATGCCAGACACTGACCTGGAGCTGAGGACAATGCAGACAAGGTCCTGCTCTCATGAATGAGGGGGAAGGACAATAAAGAAGCCAAAAATCAACACCAGAGGATTGCTGAGAGGAGTACTGTGGGGGAAAATAGGGTGATGTGATTGAGGGTGACTTAAGTGAGAGTGCTGGCTGTGGGGGTGGAGGGAGAGATAATAGCTTATATGGTGGGCGGGGAAGGCCTGGAAGGTCCCCCTAAAGCAGGGGTCCTCAAACTACGGCCCACGGGCCACATGCGGCCCGTCAAAAACATTTGTTTTTTTACTTCAAAATAAGATATGTGCAGTGTGCATAGGAATTTGTTCATAGTTTGTTTGGTTTTTCTTTTTATTCATAGTTTTTTTTTAAACTATAGTCCGGCCCTCCAACGGTCTGAGGGACAGTGAACAGGCCCCCTGTTTAAAAAGTTTGAGGACCCCTGCTCTAAAGAGAGAATATTTGAGGTAACCTCTAAATCAGTGGTTCTCAACCTTCCTAATGCCGCGACCCTTTAATACAGTTCCTCATGTTGTGGTGACCCCCAATTTCATTGTTACAAATTGAACATAATTAAAGCATAGTGATTAATCACAAAAACAATATGTCATTATATATGTGTTTTCCAATGGCTTAGGCGACCCCTGTGAAAGGGTCCTTCAAACCCCAAAGGGGTTGCGACCCACAGGTTGAGAAACGCTGCTCTAAATAAAAAGAAGAAGCCAAAATATAAGGGAAGGCCCAGCTGGTATGGCTCAGCGGTTGAACGTCAGCCTATGAACCAGAAGTTCAGGGTTCGATTCCCAGTCAGGACACATGCCCAGGTTGCAGACTTGATCCAAATGTGGGGCATGCAAGAGGCAGCTGATCAATGATTCTCTCACATCACTGATGTTTCTATCTCTCTCTCCCTCACCTTTCCTCTCTGAAATCAATAAAAAAATATTTTTAAAAAGGAAGAAGTACTGGTGGCCCTGGCCAGGTAGCTCAGTTGGTTAGAGGGTCATCTCAATATGCCAAGGTTGCGGTTCAATCACTGGTCAGGGCACATACAAGAATCAACCAATGAATGCATAAACAAGTGGAACAACAAGTCAGTGTTTCTCTATCTCTTCCTCTCTCTCTAATCGATAAATAGAAATAAACAACAACAAAAAAAGAAGTACTAGATCATTTTAAGGGGAACGGTGATATAAGTTGGTTCACCTAGCTACTGTTAAGGGGGATGACTGCAGAGGACAAATAAGACCAATCAGGAAGCCACTGCAATAGTCCAGCTGAGAGTAGATGGGCATTCAGACCACAGGGGAAGCAGCAGAAATGCACAAAAGTACATGGAGTCCCCATGCCTATTTGGGGTAGAAATGAGAGGACTTGCTGTGGATAGGGTCAGGGAGGGAAGGAAAGAGAGGAGCTAAGAACTAGAATTCCTACATTCTGATCTGAGCAGTGGGTCACATTTACTGAGAAGGGGAAGACTGGAGAAAAACAAGTTTGGGGAAAGAAGTGGGAACCAAGACCTCTGTTTGGGTCTATTATATTTGAGATACCTATTAGGCTCCCAAAGGGCAAGTACAAGTTCATCTTGCTTAGTGGGTCTTTCTGCTCCAACATACAGGGGATGCTCCACATCTGTCCACACTTTCACATGCATTCATTCCTTTCAGGCTTTCAGGAAAAGTGCTACAGTACCCTTTCCCCTGAGGAAAAAATCCTGTTCCCAGGCTGTGCAGAGAAAGTGAAGGTACACACGTCCCTAGTCTTCGTCACACTGCTGAACAATTATTAAAATCCGAAAACTGCTGAGCTTAAGATAAGGGTTGTAATCTCAATGACATAACTGAAACTGATGGTGGGAAACAACTCTTAAGAAGTAAAGGATGTACACTTACGTTTATATACAATAAACAATTTTATTCCCATTTGGGAATACAAAATCATGGGAAAACATCTTTCCATTTCGATTTTGACCACTCAGATTATTACAAATGTAGTGACTTTAACCTTCTCCATGACACATACCTTGAATAGGTGTTTCTCCTAGCAACTCTCCCCGCTTGGAGGCATTCAGCTGATGTCTACTCTGTGTCCCTGGGTCATGTATTGACTTTCCAGCTGATTCTGATAACACCTGAAGTAAGTGGGAATTCTCTGAGGTTGCAGCTACCACCGGTCTGAAATAATGCACTGGTCGATAGTCTCTTGGCAATTCAGGTGGTGGATAAATCTTTAAAAAAACACACACACACACACACACACACACAGAACAAAATTCTGAAAATACAGGCTGCAAGATGATGGTGTTTGATTTTACCAAGAAAACCCGTTACCTCTGAGCGTTATTAACCCCAGCCTTTCCCAGGCTAACATTCAGCAGGTGGGTAGGCAGCACTGGGAGCGGACTGTCCCGGTGCCCAGCCAACATCCATTCTGGATGTGGAGGGTCACCAGAACCACACTGTTCTAAAAACCAGACATTTTTGCCGAAACCGGTTTGGCTCAGTGGATAGAGCGTCGGCCTGCGGACTGAAGGGTCCCGGGTTCGATTCCGGTCAAGGGCATGTACCTGGGTTTCGGGCATATCCCCAGTGGGAGATGTGCAAGAGGCAGCTGATCGATGTTTCTCTATCATCGATGTTTCTAACTCTCTATCTCTCTCCCTTCCTCTCTGTAAAAAATCAATAAAATATATTTTAAAAAAAATAAAAATAAAATAAAAATAAAATAAAAACCAGACATTTTTAATGCCACCCTGCCCACTCTACACAGAGATGCTAATATGCACGTTTCATATAAGAACAAGAACGATGACAACAACACGATGTACAGGCCCACGTGCAGAACTGGCCCACTGTATATCAGAAATTTTAGAAAAGTATGGTTCAAGGTATAGGAAAAATAACTTTAAATAAGTTAATTTTAAATTCAGAAAAATTTTTTTGGTTGTTTCCATTCCAAATTGGAACTTTAGGCCTTATTGTTTTTTATCTGAGGTATTTTTTAACATATTTTTTTACTGACTTCAGAGAGGGAGTGAGAGGGAAAGAGAGAGAGAGAGAAACATCAATGATGAGAATGAATCATAGATAGGCTGCCTCTTGCACACCCCCTACTGGGGATCAAGCCTGCAATCCAGGCATGTGCCCTTGACCAGAACCAAACCCAGGACCCTTCAGTCCGCAGGCTGACACTCTATCCACTGAGCCAAACCAGCCAGGGCTATCTGAGGTATTTTTAATTTAAAAGCTGACTGAGCCCTGGCTGGTGTGGTTTGGTTGGTTGGGCATTGACCCATGCACAGAAAGATTGCTGGTTCGATTCCTGATCAGGGCACATGCCTGGGTTGTGGGCTCAATCCCCAGCAGGAAACAGCCAATCAATGTTTCACTCTCAGCTAGATATTTCTATGTTTCTATATTTTTGTCTCTCTTCCGCTCCCTCTCAAAAAATATCAATTTAAAAAAACAGCTGAATGAACTGAAACTGAAATATAGAATTTGGGAAACTCAGGCATTAATGATAGCAGAAATATGTAAGTTAAAAATAAAGTATTTAAAGAAGCATTTGAGATCTTGCTTCCTGGCATATGTCATTAGTTTGGGCTCAAATAAACTCTTTATTTAAAAAAAATTTTTTTTAAGTATTAGACATCTTTAAATGGTCTCTCTTGCTCGGCAGGTGTGGCTCAATCGTTGAACAGCGACCTATGAACCAAGTCATGATTCAATTCCTGATCAGGGCACAAGCCCAGGTTTCAGGCTCAATCCCCCAGTAGGGAGAGTTCAGGAAGCAGCCAATTGATGATGATGTTTCTCTCTCATCGATGTTTTATCTGTCTCTCCTTCTCCCTTTCTCTCTCTGAAATCAATAAAATCATATTTTTAAAATAAATAAATGGTCTCTCTTGCACTATGGACAGTCCTATGTAAGCTGTGTTCTAGATTTTTCAGCTGCCTGAAACCCTGAGCCTGTAACCAGTGACACTCTGAGTGCCCTCTGGCAGCAGTTCTCAGCCCCAGCTGCACGCTGGGCTCACCTGAGGCTTTTAAGAGTAATGATGCCTGCATCCCACCCCACAAAATCAGCAACAACTGGAGTTCCCCAAGTTTCCCAGATGGCTGTAAGGCTCCCAGGTGGTTCCCTGTCGGGGAGCACCTGGCATGAAAAAATCTATAGAAGGCTGGTATTATCACTGTTAGGAAATCACATTTTTCACCATCTTAACCTGACCACCTTCTCTAAAAACAGACTCCCCAATCAGCCAGCAAACACCCTCATGTTACCAGGACACCAAAATCCAGCGGAGCATGGAAGAAAAGGGGTGTGTACACACAAGTCTTCACACCCTCCATCAGAGTCAAAGCATTTTAGAGGTGCGTGTTTAGCCACATTTTTAGAAAACTTTCCTGTCTGTGAAAAAGTAGGTGAACGTAGCACTCTTCTGAATCACTCACGCTCAAAGTGAGGAGCACCTCGGGAACCCCCGTGCCCCTCTGTCCACTTATGGCACTCTACCCTTCAGTGAACTTGTCTGTCTTGCACCCTCACTGAACAGAAGCTATTTTGGGGTCAGGACTTTGTCCTATTTATCCTTGAACCCTGAGTCAAATGAGTATTTCTCAAGCATTTTTATGCTCCCCTTTCATAAATGTAAAGAACTCGCATTCTCCTTTGACATATTTGACATTTGTTAGTAATAACAGCTTAGTATGCATCCAACACTGTTTTAAATATATTCTGGTCATTATTACAATACATTAGCTAACTATTACGACTAAACCAATGACAGCCACTGTAATGCCAAATGTAGTTTCTCAGGCTGCACTGCTCCTGGCCGCCCCAGTTCTGGAGAACCACGGGCCAAGACAAATGTTTGCTGAATGAAAAACAAGAAGCCCATTACGCAGTGTGAAACAACCTAAAAAAAGGATGCCAACAAAATAAATGCCAGGAGCCCTTCCTCAGCTATCAGCACCCACTAACTTGTGATGTCCGCCTAGGAACAGGTGACTCTGACGGGTGTTAAAGAGCACCACTTGCCTAAGCTGTAACAAAATCTCATAAAGACAGGACTACCTGGAAAAGCACACAGAGTTCTCCCCAGACCTGACCTGCATGTACCTGGCTTCTCTCCCTCCCGCTTGCCCAGCAAGGAGCCCAGGGAACCTCGTCCACATTAGTTAATGCCTCAAGCATTGAGGAGGATTCAAGGCTGTGAGTCATTTCAGCTTTTTGAAAGTTTTCTAATTTCCCTTAAGTTACATTGTCCCTAGAATTTTATCAATTCCATTCTCCCACCAGTTTCTAATGTAATTTTTTAATGGATAAAACTACTCACTTTAAGTCTGGATTTAAAAGATCAGCAATTAGCTGTTTTGAATACAATGTGCCTACTGACTGCCATTTCTAATACAGGATATGTTTTCCTCAACAATCGTTAGTAACTATGCTGGTGCTTTTGAAAACAGAATTTACTTATCATTCCAGTTGTTGATATAATAACTCAGCAAATATTTTAGATACTAAAACCAGAAAAATAAATAAATAAATAAAAACAAAAAAACTCTTACTTTCTTAGAAGACAAAGATTTAGAAGCCAAGGAAAATCCATCCAATATTTTGCCAATGTAGCGAAGATCTTTTTCTGATTCTACAAAATGATATCATTGGTTAATTTCCCAAGTATGGATGAGAATAAGACAAAGACGTCAGCTTTTAATCTCTAAGAACACAAATACTACGTGTCACCCGTGCTATCACTCAGAGATAGCAGTAAAGGAGGAAACACCTCTGTTGACTCTGGCAGCCAGGCCCACACCACCCACAGTGCTGAGGCTGCCCAGGACCCAAGGTCACGGCCCTCCAGAAAAGGTGCTGGAAGTCCTAAGCTAAGGGGCACCAAAAAATATACTCTGTGGAGTAAAATATCTCAAGGAAAACCATCAAGAGAACAAATACAGATCAACGTAAAAATCATAACTGTGAGAGGGTCATTTCTAAAACCAGGTGAAGAACCATGAGACTACCTCCCAATTTTCTTAGCAACAATACAACCAGGTCAGCCTGTAATCTAATCTTAGTACAAATTAAAAGGCACTTTTGTCTTTTTCTCAAGTGAAATCCTAGTAAGAGATAAAGATCACTAATTTCCTCTGAGGTAAAGTCAGGGATCCTCCATTGGTCGCAGAGACAACCCCATGGGCAAAGGATCTTTGATTATCAAGGATTTCCTGCGCATAGTGGTTCTGTCAAAACTCAGTATGCACAAACTACATTTTCTGTAGCCCAAGGCCATTCCCGGGACCACCTCAGCCCGCAGTGCAGGTGGGCCTGAGGCTTTCCGCCGCTAGCACTGCTGCAAGGCCAGGTAACTATCCTCCCCCCACAAAATCACTCTGCTGACCTTTTGTACCAACCAGCTCCTGGAAGTTCCTAAGATTCTGTAAGGTGATTTATGATTAAATTTCACATTCTTGTCATTTTGTATTCTTTTAAAACCCTGCAGTTTTACTTTTATGAATTATATGTACAGCAAATGTGCCTAAAGAGCCATGAGGACATTTATTATAGCCCTATGGATCAAAGACAAAAATAAGAACCATTATGACTGGCTAACTATAGATTTACTCAGTGAAAAACCGTAAGGTCACCCTGGCCAGGTGGCTCAGTTGATTGGAGCGTTGTTCTATCCATCAAAAAGTTGCAGGTTCGGATTCCTAGTCAAGGGCAGGAAATTGGGTTGCAGGTTCAATCCCAGGCCCTGGTCTTGGCAAATGCAGGAGGCAACCAATTGATGTGTCTCTCTCTCATTGATGTTTTTCTCTCTCTCTGTCTCTCCCCATCCCTTCCATGCTCTCTAAAAATCAATAGAAAAATGTCCTCAGGTGAGGATTAACAACAACAAAAATATCTTTGGGTGAGGATTAACAATAAATAAATGTATTTATTTATTACAGTTTAGTAATTATTACACAACATGTTATGTTAATATTAATATCAAATTATGTTAATATATTGATATAATTAATGTAATTAATAATTAGCATTTAATATAACCTATATTAACATATTATAACATTAATATATATTATATAACTTCTTGTAAGTTATAAAGATGATAGCTTAGTAGAAAATTTTGAAAATATAAAGGTAAAGCAAAAAACATAAAAGCAAGCAAAAGGGAGAAAATAAAAGTAGTCTATCACCCAGCGGTCATTCCAACTAACAGTGGGAGCACACCCTTCCAGCATCTTCTGTGGCAATGATGGCAGGCCGCTCACTTACTGAGTGCTGGCTGTGTGCCAGGCAAGGTCAAGCCCTTTACGTACATTACAACCTCCATGGGACACTTATGCCATCGTCATGACCTGTCCAGGCAAGGATGCCGAGGCACAAAGAAGTTAAGTAGCTTGTCAAGGTCATGGCTGATAAGTGGGGAGAGCCAGGACTGAAGCCCAGGCAATCAGTCTTCAGAGTTTGTGTTCACAACCATTACGCAAACTACCTCCTAAAAGCTGTTTTACACCTGCCTTTTCTCTGCTAGAAATGTAAACTGGCATCATTTTGGGGAGTGATGCTTAGAATATTTCAACAGTATGGTTTTATATGTATTCTACAAGAGTTGGATCAAATTTTATCTGTGTATAGCTAAATATGTCTGAATAGATTGTTTTTCACCTCAGCTCTTGCCTCCTAACTTTATTTGGGTGATTATTATCATTGTAACTGAAGAATAAATAGTAGGTGCCATTTAATCAACCTTTGAGGCAGGAGCCAAACACAGAGTTATGCTATTTAGTCCTCATGGATTTTAAATATCTTTTTATTGATTTTTAGAGACAGAGGAAGGAAGAGGGAGAGAGAGAATTATCAATGAGAGAGAAACATTGATCAGCTGCCTCCTGCATGCCCCCTACTGGGAATTGAGCCCCCAAACCGGGCATGTGCCCTAACCAGGAATTGAACTGGTGACCTCTTGGTTCATGGGTCAATGCTCAATCATTGAGCCACACCAGCTAGGTCAGAGAGAGGATTTTATCCTCACATTAAAAATGATGCCCAGAGAGGTTACAAGCCTTGCCCAGGGCCACACAGCTGGGCAGAAGAAAGCAGGGATCCAAATTCAGGTCTGATTGGTTCCAGATCTTATGCTACAAATACCTATGTAGCCCTGCCACCTGCCTACACCTTTTCTGGATTGAAAATTTAAAATACTACTGGCCCTGGCCAGGTAACTCAGTTGGTTAGAGTGTCCTCCCAATACACCAAGGTTGCGGGTTCCATCCCTGGGTCAGGGCACATGCAAGACTCAACCAATGAATGCATAAATGGAAAAACAAATCGATGTTTCTCTGTCTCTACAACTCCCCCTCTCTCTTGAAAAATCAATCAATCAATAAATAATTGAAATACTACCTAGATTCTGAATCATTATAAACTCTGACTTGAAATTCAAGTTGTGTTGACAGATGTCTACGTCTTTGCCCAATAAGAGCCCCCTAAGAGCCAGGGACACAAGTAGAAGACAGACTGGCTGCCAAGCTCCATCCTCCTACGGGCTCTCAGTATTCCTGCCACCTGGTCACCACATCTGGCCTTCACACCTACCGCTGGAGTGGCCTCCTCTGACCACCTGCCTAGTTCCTCGAGCTGGAAGTGCTTCACTCTGGCCAAATGCCAGCTCTTCTGGCCCACACACTTGCTCCTTCCCTGATTCCAGGCCTCTTCTTCCTCCCCTCCTTGGCCCTGCCTTGATAACTGGCTTTGGTTTGACCCATTCTTTTTTTTTAAAGGAGTGAATTAATCTTTTCTTTTTTTTAATGTGTGGTTTTTTGTTTGTTTTCTTTTTTTATTTCTTGTTTGTTTGTTTTTATTTTAGAGAGACAGGAAGGGAGAGGGAGAGATAGAAACACCAGCTACCTCCTGCATGTCCCCTACTAGGAATCAAACCGGTGACCTCTTGGTGCATGGGTCGATGCTCAACCACTAAGCCACACCGGCCTGGCAGCTGTGACCCATTCTAAATCCTGTCTTACTTTCCACATTGGGCCTCTCTTCTTCTAACTTTGTTTCTCAATCTGCATCTCTGACCAACAGCCCCCTACTCCTTGGAGGCTGACACTGCAGTATCAAGCTTGCCATCCCTTCTTCCTGATAACCTCACACTGATCCTCCCATCAGCTGTGGGTCTATGGAATCACCTTTCTGACTTTGATACTGCTTGGGCGCTGTCCAGCCATAGAGTCCATCTCCAGGCTCCTCATCCTTCAAAATGGTGTCATACTTGGATAGAGTTTCTGTGGCATAGATATCATCATCTTCCTCTTCCAGGGCACCAACACCAAAAGCCTTCAAAACAAGGTTTCAAACAGCAATTACAGGTTTAGAGTGTCTGCACTGAAGGGTAAAGCTACTCTAACAATGTAATTGAACAGACCATATTAGCACTGTAAAAGCACCAAGTGGAGACCCTGATTAATACAGAGACTCAAGTCCTTTAGATGTGAATGCCACGCCCAGCAGCAGCTATGGGTCTGGGTCCTAGCATGGGCAGAGGAATGGAGAATGCACACAAGCAGCAGTGCAGGAGGGGAATGGGGCCTCTAATGGAGAAAGGAAGAGTGTTCATCTGCTGTTCAGTATGGCTGGGACAGAGCTGGTGACCAGGGTCTGGAGACCACCACTACTGTAATAGCCACTGTAAGAACTCCTAATCTTTGTGGGAAATGATCTCCAAGTATCCCTTTCTGTTAAAAGAACTGGAAAAAACAATAATGACATTTTCTAAATGTAATTTAGGAAAGAACCTCTGAATCAATTTGAGAGGACAGGCAGTCAGGAAAAGCTTTCCACCTCCTCAAAGATGCAAAGCAAGTCTCCCATGGGAAACTTACTCCTACACTCCCAACTTAGGGCTGGCGGCACTAGGAAATAGTTCAGGAGGTAGTCAAACTTGGACCTGAGTTTGGAGCGGCAGACTGAAATTCAACTATTAACTAAACCAAAAGGGTAAGTGTGGTTTTCTGCTCAGCCCCACAAGAGTGTGAAAAAGTAGTCCTCACTCCTGGGAACACACAAACTCCACCAAGAACAAGGGTTCCAGGACCTCAGCAGTAAATATTAAAATCACGTAGGTATCCTTCACATATCTTCAGAACAGGTCCTAAGGAAAATATGACCACTCGGAGGCCTTCATGTAGTCAGTCACTAATGAGTGCCCTGCTATGGGGCAAACGTAATAAGGAGTATTCTCATTTGCCAACAGCTCCCAGTTTATAAGACAGAAGCACTTACCTGGCCTGAAATTCCCAACTTTCTCCCTGTATTCACTCCAATATCTCCAAGAAGATTGCTGGCTCCCTCGGGTCTCCCACTGAAAAGATTAAGATGTTCTCCTGAAGCTCCAAACAACGCCTGCTGGGGGTCCAGACCCTTGTAAGCCAGTCCATGTACATTATCTTTAGGTGTGAAATCCACAGGCATGACATCCTTGGGTGCAAAGGTCACATTTTCTAGCAGGTAGTCATCATCTTCATCCTATTTAAAAAGTGGAATGAAGGTGAGTCACTTGCTGGCGCAAAGTAAGCTTATAAAATACTATTTTCAAATGCAGTGATTAATTCCAAACAGAACATTTACCAAACTTTAATTTCCACTATTACAAATCACTACATCAAGTCCCTGAACAAATGATACCAACACAAGCAATTCCATTTTAACAGACTTGGTATATCTATGGTGCTGGCAGGCATATTGCTGAATACATTATCTGACATTATGAGGATAGTTTTAGGGTATGGGTATTTCACTGCAATGGGATATGATTCATTTCAAAAATTGTTTCTGGCTTGGCAGGTGTGACACAGTGGTTGAGCATCAACCCATAAACCAGAGGTCATCAGTTCAATTCCTGGTCAGAGCACATGCCCAGGTTGCCAGCTGGATCCCCAGTAGGAGGCATACAGGAGGCAGCTGGTCAATGTTTCTCTCTCATCAATGTTTCTATCTCTCTCCCCCTCTCCCTTTCTGTCTAAAAAAATCAATTATATATATATTTATTTTAATCAATTTGTAAAATTTCACCTTCATGAAATAACAAATGCTACAGTCATCCCGTATAATACCTCAGATCCTTCTGAGCCTCCCGGAGGTAATGCACAGCCATAGATTTTCACTCCAGGATCTATACAAAGAGATTTCAAATGCATCAGTCATGAGCAACTGAAAAATACAGAAATCCAAGCTGCTGAAACTCTTAGAGGGACATGGCTGCCCTTGTAAAAGGCGCTACAGCTTTGGGGTTGGAGACTGATCACTCAGAAACTGTTTTCCCCCAGTCCTTGCCCCATCCACTCCCTGGCAACAATGCGCTAAATGAGTAACCACTACTCCTCCAGCACTAGGGAGAACCTAAAATAATTATTGCTGTTTCCAAGAGTTCATAGTCTGGCTGGGGAGACCACGGGCAAGAAATAGAAAATAATCCTGTTAAATTGTGACACAGTTTTGGCAGAAGCAGGAAACAGTTTCATATGCTCCTGATGGGAATGTAAACTAGTACAATTCTTCCAGAAAGCTATTTCACACTACACACAAAAAGCCTTAAAACACCTGGATACCACCCAGCAATTTTATTTCTAGAAAAATGTAGCCATTACAAAGTATTAGGGCCTGGCTGGTGTGGCTCAATGGTTGAGCACTGACCCAGGAACCAAGAGGTCACCAGTTCGATGCCTGGTCAGGGCACATGTCTGGGTTTCGGGCTAGATCCCCAATAGGGGGGCATGCAGGAGGCAGCTGATTAATGATGTTTCTCTCTCATTGATGTTTCTATTTCTCTATCCCTCTCCCTTCCTCTCTCTCTAAAAATCAATAAAAACGTTTTTTAAAAAAAGTATTAGGGCCCTGGTTGGGTAGCTCAGTTGGTTAGAGCATCATGTCCCGACTAGAGGCCCGGTGCACAAAAATCTGTGCACTCGGGGGGAAGGGGGGGGGGTCCCTCAGCCTGGCCTGTGCCCTCTCGCAGTCTGGGACCCCTCGGGAGATAACGCCCTGCTGGCTTAGGCCTGCTCCCGGGTGGCAGAGGGCAGGCCCAATCCCTAGGTGCAGCCCCTGGTCGGGCTCAGAGTAGGGCCGATTGGGGAGTTGGGGCGCCGCCCCCTGTCATGCACAGAGCAGGGCAGATTGGGAGGTTGCAATGCCACCCTCAGTCACGCTCAGGGTAGGGCCGATTGGGGGGTTGGGGTACCGCCCCCTGTCACACTCAAGGCAGGGTCGATGGGGAGGTTGCGGCACCACCCCGTCACGCACAGAGCAGGGCCAATTCGGGGGTTGGGGCGCTGCCCCGTCACGCACAGAGCAGGGTTGATCAGGGGGTTGAGGAGCTCCCCCCTGTCACTCACAGAGTAGGGCCAATAGGGGAGTTGGGGCACCGCCCCCGTCACACACAGAGCAGGGCAGATCAGGGGTTTGGGGCGCCGCCACTCTCACACTCAGGGCAGGGCCGATGAGGAGGTTATGGCTCTACCCTGTCACACACAGAGTGGGGCCCGTGGGGGGTGGTGGTTGGGGTGCCGCACCCTGCCACACACAGAGCCGCAGGGCGATCAGGGGGTTGGGGAGCTCCCCCCGTATCAGGCACAGAGCAGGGCTGATCAGGGGGTTGGGGCGCCTTCTCCTGTCACGAACAGAACAGGGTAGATAGGGAGGTTGTGGCCCCGCCCCCTGTCACACACAGAGCCGCAGGGCGATCAGGGGGTTTGGGCGCTGCCCCCAGTCACGCTGATCCCGGTGCCGGGAGGCCTCGAGGCTCTGCTGATCCCAGTGCTGGGAGGCATATTACCCTTTTACTATATAGGATAGAGGCCTGGTGCATGGGTGGGGCTGGCTGGTTTGCCCTGAAGGGTGTCCTGGATCAGGGTGGGGGTCCCCACTGGGGTGCCTGGCCAGTCTGGGTGAGGGGCTGAGGGCTGAAGCTCCCAACTGCTCCTTTTTTTCTTTTTCTTTTTTATTCTGGGCCAGCTTTAGCTCTGGCTCCAGCTCTGAGGCCTCTGCTGCTGAAAGCAGGTATCTGGTTTGTTTGGGTTCTATATTCGAAACAATGTATAACTCCAGCTCTGAGATCCCGGCTCGCTGAAAGCAGGTTTCTGGGGTTTTGTTTAGCTTCTATATTTGTTACAATGTTTCAAACTGCAGGCTCAGAGGCCCGCAAGGCAGGTGGGGAACGTTGGTTTCCTCTGTCACTGAAGCAAGCAAACCTCATGTTAGTTTCAAGCTGCCTGGCTGCCGGCCGCCATCTTGGCTGGCAGTTAATTTGCATATCGCCCTGATTAGCCAATGGGAAGGGTAGCGGTCGTATGCTAACTACCAAGTTTCTCTTTTATTAGATAGGGTATTCCAAGGTTGTGGGTTCGATCCCTAATCAGGGCACATACAAGCATCAACCAATGAATGCATAAATAAGTGGAACAACAAATCAATGTTTCTCTCTTCCTCTCTCTCTAAATCAATAAATTTTTTAAAAAGTATTAGGATTAGGGTTAATGACAATCAATATACATACCAGGTTTTTGTCGGCGTGGTCTTCTCTTTACTCGAGGACCAATTCCTTGTCCTTCTTTCCAACCCATTTTTCTTAGCAATTCAAAACCAACAGATAATCTAGGATATCAAGGCATTAAAAATGAACTTCTTTTTATAACACTAGATAACAGTAGGAAGTGAGCAGCCTTTGAGTTCCTGCCTAGCTCATAATCTTTTCCTACCTGAACCCTTCCCCCCATTCATGTTAAAACTGCATGGCCTTGCCATTCTGGACATGCTCTGGATGACTGGACTTGGGGTGTATGTCTGACCTGGGGAAGTTGATCAGATGTCTTTTCTCCTGGGCCCAGAATGGGCACATAGGGACTCCAGATGGTCCTTGTCAAGCATGGGGCCTGGGAAACCATGACATCTAAGGCTGTCATATCAGGCCACGTGCCCAGGAACAGAACAAGGAGATAAGCAGAATGAGAGAGTAGAATGAGGCTGGAGATCTAGAGCACTCCATGCACTAACAATGCAAGACCCTTTTGGGAAAACCCCCCTTTGCACTCAAGTTAGGCTAAGAAGGCTTATCCTACTTGCAACCAAGCTTTCCCTAAGTAAGATCATCATATATATGCAAAGCAGTAATTTCAAGATCAGAAAAGTCAAAATTAAATTCTTCTCACGTTGCTGGCGTTATGAAGTCATCAAGCAGAGTGGCTCCAGGAATAGGGGCAGTAGCAGCTGCTAACTGCCTGGCCTTTTCTCGTATTCTATCTTTGGTTTTGGAAGCAAAATCATCTGTGGTAACAATTGCTTTAGGTGCGATCCCAAATTCACTAAGATCCTTTAGAAAAAAATCAAACAAAATTATTTCATTATTAGGGAAGTGATTAAACATGATGCATCATGTAGCTTTAGTTCTTTAAAAAAGTTAAGCCCTGGACAATGTTCAGTGTTGGGCCGTTCTCAGGTTCAATTCCCAGCCAAGGGCACGTACCTGGGTTGCAGGTTCGCTCCTTGGCCCTGGTCGGGGCGCATACAAAAGACAACCAATGGATGTGTCTCTCACATCAATATTTCTCTCTCTCTCCTTTCCCTCTCCCTTCCACCCTATCTAAAAATCAAATGAACAATATTCTCAGGTGAGGATTAACAAAAAACACACAAAAAGTTAAAACCACAAAACTGAGTTTGGGATCAGGTGAGCGGCTGACTTCACACACTGACTTCGTTACCCTCACGTAAGGCCAGTGGCCAAGTGAAAAGGAAAATGGGGGGCTTGCAACCTAGTTTAATATCTGGTTAAAACTGTAGTCTTACTTCCCGACTGGGACTGACTTGGGTGGAGCAGCAGAGCCTAACCACAGGGCCCCGCCACAGCTGACTAGGGTGGAGCTGCAGGGACCCTCAGGGGCTCCCCACAGGAGAAGATATATAGGCCAGAGCCTCCCCACGAGTTCAGTTCAGGCTTTGGATCCGGAATTTCCCTGGACTAGCAGATCGGCGAAATAAAGGTTAAACTTTCCTCCCTCAGAGTGCTGGCTGATCGTTCTCCCGTGCATTCTGCCATAACACAAGGACAGGGACATTATAGTGGCTACTCAGTGAGGCCACAAGGAGCACTACCAAGCTAGGAAAACAGGAAGGACCTAATTCTTCTCAGGCAATATTTCAGAGGTCGGCATGAAGGGGGCAAATCTTAGAGTCACAGCCAAGAAGCATTCATGAGCACCTATGTGCCCGGCCCTGAGTTAAGTGCTTTTGCATTTACTGTTGGCTGCCTGTCCAACAGTCATTGCCCCTACCTCTTTCCCCACAGCACCCAGAGATTGTATAGGCCAGTGGTCGGCAAACTCATTAGTCAACAGAGCCAAATATCAACAGTACAACAATGGAAATTTCTTTTGAGAGCCAAGTTTTTTAAACTTAAACTATATAGGTAGGTACATTGTTATTAACTTAATTATGGTACTCCTAAGGCTTAGGAAGAGCCACACTCAAGGGGCCAAAGAGCCACATGTGGCTCGCGAGCCGCAGTTTGCTGACCACGGGTATAGGCACCTGCTCCCTGGTGTGTGTAGGCTAGGGTGGGGGGAGAGTTAGGGAATGGGGGTTCATGTCTTGATCACTGGATCAAGCCAGTCATTTTGATTCCATTTCCTTTGCTTTAGGACTGCGCACATAGCCGTGGCTGAGTAGCTCAATTAGAGCATCATCCCAATAAGCCAAGGTTGCAGGTTGGATCCCAAGTCAGGGCACATACAAGAGTCAACCAATGAATGCATAAATAAGTGGGACAACAAATGGATGTTTCTCTCCCTTTCTTTCTCTCTAAAATCAGTACATTTTTTTTTTTTTAAGAATAAGCATGTAGATCAATTTGTCCAAGCAGATGGGAGGGAAAATTCACTGGAAGATTTATGTAAATAGTTTCTTTGATCAAAAGAAAAGATACCAAGAAGAAAGTCTTTCTTCTGCTGAATAATGTCATCGTGGCTGTGCCCCTGGGAACTACTGCAGCCACCTTGCAACCATGAGACAATCTAGTGTAAGAACAAGCTGGCATGCAGAAGACGACTGAGAAGAGAGTCTGGGCCCGCTGACGGGGCTCAGTGATTGAGTGTCAACCTATGAACAAGGACGTCATGGTTCGATTCCTGGTCAGGGCATGTGCCCAGGTTGTGGGCTCGAACCCCAGTATGGAGTGTGCAGGAGGCAGCCGATCAATGATTCTCTCTTATCATTGATGTTTCTAGCGCTCCCTCTCCCTTCCTCTCTGCAATCAATAAAAAACAACAACAATGGGCCCAGGTGCCTACACACTCCTTTCTCTAGCACTCACTGCTCAAGCTGCAGTGTGCGTGAGTTACTGTGAA
Organism: Myotis daubentonii; assembly: GCF_963259705.1. Classification (NCBI taxonomy): domain Eukaryota; kingdom Metazoa; phylum Chordata; class Mammalia; order Chiroptera; family Vespertilionidae; genus Myotis; species Myotis daubentonii. Next base: position 28,324,593 of record NC_081854.1, read on the forward strand.
AGGCTGTAGACTTGGCTCAATGAATTCACTTTTGAGGTAACAGGCTTTTTCAAATAAATTTGCCTGTACAGGAATTCCTTGCTTTGTTGTACTTCACTTTACTGTCCTTTGCAGATATTTCATTTTTTACAAATTGAAAATTTGTGGCAACCTTACATTGAGCAAGTCTAGTGGTGCCATTTTTCCAACAGCCTCAGATGATGGTTAACATTTTTTAGCAATAAAGTATTTTTTAATTAAGGTATGTAATTTTTTAAAAGAAACAATGCTATTGCACATTTATAGACTCTGATAGAGTAAAAACATAACTTTTATATGTACTGGAAAACCAAGAATTTCACATGACTTGCTTTATTCCCATATTCGTTTTATTGCAGTGGAGTGGAACCTGAAACCCTGGTGTAAGCTCCAACCAACTGAGCTACCCAGGAAGGGCTCTCCTACATGCTCTTTTAAAAATATATTTTTATTGATTTCAGAGAGGGAGAGGGAGAGAGAGATGGAAACATAAATGATGAGAGAGAATTACTGATTGGCTGCCTCCTGCATGCCCCACACTAAGGATCGAACCGGCCACCCGGGTATGTGCCCTGACCAGGAATCGAACTGTGAGCTCCTGGCTCATAGGCTGATGCTCAGTCACTGAGCCATGCTGGCCCAGCATCCCCTTCTTGTCTTTAGAAACTACCCCCATCGTAAGATGCTGCTCTAATGAATGAGAATCCAGTGATACACAGGGCACTATAATCCAAGTACTTAAAAGATAAAACCTTACATACAAAGAGGAAATCAGACACTGAACTTTCTGAGGAAGGTGAAGGTGCTACACCAACTAATTACAAACTAACTGGAATTAAAGTTCTGCGCACCCACCTCTTCATCCATGAAATCTTCCGGACCAAGAACAGATTTGTCTGCTCTGTTCTGTCGTGAAGACACAAAGGAAGAGGGTGTCCATCCTTCAAAGAAAAGAGTTTAGAACATTACAATCCTAGGTAGCATTTGGCTTATAACTAAATAATTAAATAACATGTATGGACTTGAAAGCCCCAATAACTACAAACTCCTGGCTACTTCCCATCTCACTGCTCATACAGACATAATTATTCCACATAAACTTATAAACCCCCATACCCCTTGTTGTCAGAACTTAGTGTATACAGTGAGGCTTCCCCATAAAAAATTGGAACCAAGTAAAATCAAATTACACATGGATAGTTAAACTGAAAAGGACACAAGTAGATCTGAACAGAAAGATTCAAGGTCACCATAGAAGGCAAGACCACTCTGAGACCAGCAGAACAGCAACTTACACTAACAAATTAGCATATCAAATTAACAATATGTCTGGTTGTCTGGTGAACACAAAACACAATATTCAGATGATGTATTATAGAATTGTACACCTGAAACCTACATAATTTTATTAATCAGTCACCCAAACATATTCAATAAATTCAATAAGAAATTAAAATTTTAGGCCCAGCCAGTGTGGCTCAGTGGTTGAGCATCGACTTAGGAGTCAGGAGGTCACTGGTTGAATTCCTGGTCAGGGCACATGCCCAGGTTGCAGGCTGGACTCCCAGTATGGGGTGTACAGAAGGTAGCTGATTGATGTTGATGCTTCTCATTGATGTTTCTATTTCTCTCTCTCTAAAAATCAACAAAAACATATTTTTTTTAATTAAAATTTTAACCCTAGCCCTGACCGGTTTGGCTCAGTGGCTAGAGCGTCAGCCTGCAGACTGAAGGATCCTGGGTCTGATTCCAGTCAAGGGCATGTACCTTGGTTGCGGGCACATCCCCAGTGGGGGGTGTGCAGGAGGTAGCTGGTCGATGTTTCTCTCTCATTGATGTTTCTAACTCTCTATCCCTCTCCCTTCCTCTCTGTAAAAAATCAATAAAATATATTAAAAAAAAATTTTTAACCCTAGCCAGTTTCTCAGTGGTTAGAGTGTTGATCCATGGACTGAAGGGTTGTTAGTTCGATTCCAGTCAAGGGCACGTACCTCAGTTGCAGGCTCGATCCTGGCCCCAGTTAGGGCACCTGCGGGAGGCAATCAGTTGATGTGTCTATTTCACATCCATGTTTCTGTTTCTCTCCCTCCCTTCCATTCTCTCTGAAAAAAAAAAAAAATCAATGGAGCCCTAGCTGGTTTGGCTCAGTGAATAGAGCACTGGCCTATGGTTTAAAGGGTCCCGGGTTTGATTCTGGTCAACAGCACATGCCCAGGTTGCAGGCTTGATCCCCAGTAGGGGGCGTGCAGGAGGCAACCGATCCATGATTCACTCTCATCACTGATGTTTCTCTCTCTCTCTCCCTCTCCCTTTCTCTCTGAAATCAATAAAAATATATATATATATATTTTTAAAAATCAATGGAAAAAATATCCTCAGGTGAGGATTAACAAAACAAAATTAAGAAAGAAAAAAATAAAATTTAAAGATTAAAAAAAATAAGAAAAAACAGTATGTCAAAAGCAATAAAAAAAATTTAAGAATTTAAAAATTAAAAGAAGCCCTAAACGGTTTGGCTCAGTAGACAGAGCATCGGCCTGCAGACTGAAGGGTCCCGGGTTCGATTCTGGTCAAGGGCATGTACCTGGGTTGCGGGCGCATCCCCAGTAGGGGGTGTGCAGGAGGCCACTGATCGATGTTTCTCTCACATCGATGTTTCTGACTCTCTATCCCTCTCCCTTCCTCTCTGTAAAAAAATCAATAAAATATATTTTTTTAAAAAATTAAAAGAAACAATATGTCAAGGTACAGTCAGCCAAGAAAGAATGGCAAAAGAGAGAGTTACAAAAGCAATGTAAATAACATTCAGGGTGCCTAACCCAAGGACTTTGGTCTAAGGCAGTGGTTCTCAACCTTGGCTGCACATTAGAATCACCTGGGAATCTTTTTAAAATCCTGATTTCTAACAGGGACAGATCCAGAGACAGAGAAACAGCAATCAGACTATTAATCCCCAGAGGGAAAGTAGGGAAGGGTGGGGGTAAGCGGAAGAGATCAACCAAAGGACTTGTATGCATGCATATAAGCCAAACCAATGGACATAGACAACAGGGGGATGAGAGCATGAGTGGGGGGGGGGGGTGAGGATGGGGGTTAATGGGGGTATGAGGACACATTTGTAATACCTTAACTAATAAAGAATTTAAAGATAAATAAATAAATAAATAAAAATTAAAAATTAAAAGAAAATCCTGATTTCTGGGCCTAATCCTCCGGAAATTCTGTTTTTTTTGTTACTAATGTTGTGGCCCCACCCCATAACAAAGAAACAGACTTTCCGGAGGATGAGGCCCAGAAATCAGGATTTTAAAAAGATTCCCAGGTGATTCTAATGTGCAGCCAAGGTTGAGAACCACTGGCTAAGGGCAGGCAATGGCCATAGCAGGCCCCCAATTCCATCAAACACCTGAGTCCTATAACTAACCCTCCTGTTCCCCATCCACAGTCACTAAGCATGTGCCCTGACTAAAGAGAGAGAATGCTCTGGCCATCAAATGCATCTGTAACCCTCTGCAGATAAGCTTCTTTAGATTTCTCTAAGAGTGACAGATTTCCCTACTTTCTGATATCCTACAATTCTTGCTGAGGAGTATGGGCTAGATCTACTATTGGCAGATGGGTGGAGCAGGTGTCTGGGTCAACCTGGGAGATTGATTCCCCAGGAGAGTAAGAATCTGCTCTCTTGGGCAATACCGTGGGCCCAGCACCTTCCTCCACTTTTGATTTCTGTAGTCTTTCCCCTATTTCTGCAGAGTCCTTGAATCTGTCACTCCTAATGGTAAAGAGCTATTTCAGTATATTAACATATCACAGTCTACCTGAGTAATCATTTGAACTGGTCTTACCTTTTAATTATAATATGAAACACAGCCATAATTATATTCTTCATAAATTAAAGATTTAATTTTATTATTTTTTTTAATCTTTATTGTTGAAAGTATTACATATGTCCCCCTTTTCCCCCATCGACCCCCTCCAACCCACTTCCACCCACTCCCCCTCCCCAGCCCCTCACTACCCCACTGTCTACATCCATGGATTATGCATATATGGTCACCTCCCATCCACTAGAGATTCTGCTCTGTTCCATGCTTCCATGTCTCTGGATCCACTCCGTTCATCAGTTTATTTTGTTAATTAGATTCTACATATGAGTGAGATCATGTGATACTTGTCTTTCTCTGACTGACTTATTTCATTTAGCATGATGCTCTCCAGGTCCCTCCATGCTGTCTCAAAGGGTAAGAGAGTCTTCTTTTTCACTGCTGCATAGTATTCCATTGTGTGAATTTACCACAGCTTTTTTTATCCACTCATCTACTGATGGGCACTTGGGCTGTTTCCAGATCTTAGCTATTGTAAATTGCAACACAGCCATAATTATAATAATCAGCAATGTATTTGTGTGCTTCCTTCTTCACAAACCCTACTGCCATTTTAAACATTGTAATAATATGCTATTTTCATAGTGTCTTAATTTGGTTTAGTTATCTTAATTTGATTTTTTTAAAAAAATAAAGCTAAATATTCCATATACTGGTAGTATTCTATCTTACCTGAAGTAAACTGTTCAAATACTTTGATCATTTGCCTACTGAACTGATCTTTACACATTCTGAATACTGAGCTTTTTTTTTTTTTTAAATATATTTTATTGATTTTTTACAGAGAGGAAGGGAGAGGGATATAGAGTTAGAAACATAGATGAGAGAAACATCGATCAGCTGCTTCCTGCACACTCCCCACTGGGGATGTGCCCGCAACCAAGGTACATGCCCTTGACCGGAATCAAACCTGGGACCCTTGAGTCCGCAGGCCGATGCTCTATCCACTGAGCCAAACCGGTTAGGGCCTGAATACTGAGCTTTAACATCTTATTTACACCAAGCATTTTTTTACATGGTTCTTTTTCTTTCTTTCCTGCATTACTTTTCATCTTTATTTTACCACTGTTGTTGTGTACAAGTTATTTTTTAATTAATTTACTTTCCAATTATAGTTGACATACAATATTATATTAGTTTCAGGTGTACAGCATAGTAATTAGACATTTATATAATTTATGAAGTAATCCCCTGATAATCTAGTATCCATCTAACAACATATATAGTTATTATAGTATTACTGGCTATATTAAAACTTATTTTTTTTATAAATATATATATATAAAATCTGTCCTATCTTGTTCTTAATTCCTACATGAGTTAATTAGTCCATCTTCTATTCATATCTGAGATATACAAACCATTTTTCCTCCAGTTTCTATGTTAAAACATTAAAAAACATACATTACTTTAATGAATGCAGAATATATTACATTGCACCATGTGAAAAATGTAACAGATTTTCTCCAGGTTGAGAGCATGTACTGACAGGAGGGCTTGGTCCCATGTCAGGACAGAGGAGTCTGATCCTCAGCTTCACCTACAACACGACTGTGACACCTGCCCGCCTTAGTCACTGCGCCGTGTGAGACAGTGGTTAACTGAGTGGATCTGTGTGAGAGCACTTTGTGCATGGCAAGATGCAAGGTAAAACGGAAGTCATTATCATCATTTTATCATCCAGTTATAGTTTATGTTAGTGAAAAAAACTCATCTTCAGGTTGTAATCAATCAAACCTGAGTCTGGAAACATTCCAAATGTTGAGAGAAGACAAAAGTGTACAATGTATGTACTCAAATGTTATAATAAGTTTTTTAAGAAGAGAGGTAGGGAGACGAGAATCTTGTGACATTTCAATCACTTGCTTTAGCAAGAATATAGCTGTAAGTAGGAAAATCATACCTTCTTTTGAGCCGACAGTGTTGAAGTACCCAGCAGAAAACCCTCCACTGAAGGCTCCATGAAACCGCTTATACCTTCCTTTTTCATCTCTGACAGTCTGATCCTGAAGAGGAGTTGGCTTCTTTGGTCTCTCACCTAAAAAAAAAATATTTTGAATGAGAAAGAAGAATGGGGATAGTGGATTAGAAAAAAAATTAAGGAAGATGTCATTTCTTAAATATAATAAATTTGTTCACTTCCGGTAACATCAAATATAGTAATTTTAATTACATTCCTATTCCTAGACTTCACTAGCTTATATAGCTTAGGAAGTATTAATTTTACCAAGTTTCTTTATAGTCTAAAGCAATTATAGATGTCTTTTATTTATATTAGAAATATTTTTTAGAAAAAATGGCCTGCTTTTCCCACTAACTTTCATTATGAAAACTGAATTATATTGGCCAGGGAGGAGAGTACAAATAGATGGAAAAAAAATCTGCTGGCAGTGAAGGAGGCAAATTGCTGGTGTGGCACATGGCAGGCATAAGTCTGCAACAGAAAAAATACTTCTATGTCTCTTCTAGAACTTCATACCATTCCCAACTCCAGAATTTTTCCTTAGGTATTGCCCATTTTTTCCAAATCTTAAGTTTCCTTATTTCTGGGAATCTTCTGATTCTATAGTTACTATTCTTTTTTAAAATATATTTTTATTGATTTCAGCGAGGAAGGGAGAGGGAGAGATGGAAACATCAATGATGAGAGAGAATCATTGATCGGCTGCCTCCTGCACACCCTCTACTGGGGATAGAGTCCCCAACCTGGGCATGTGCCCTTGACCGGAATCGAACCTGGAACCCTTCAGTCCGCAGTCGACGCTCTATCCACTGAGCAAACCAGCTGGGGCTATAGTTACTATTCTTTAAACTCACTCCTTTTCCTATTTTGCTGAAAGGGGTTGGGTTGCTATGTCACACAAGCAGAAAGGAACTTATATGTTTTATCAACTCCAATTCAAAATTCTGAATCTATTTAAAATAAAAGTAACCATCAAGTTAGTTTCAAACATTCAATACAGAAAGCAAGTCATACAATAGTTAAGGGCACAGGGTTGAGAGTCACAGCTCTCTGGAATTCCACATTTACTAGCACTGGGACTTAATCATCTTAACCTCTCTGTGCCTCAATTTCCTCATCTGTAAAACAGGGATGAGCCCGTCAGGTGTGGGTTTGTGGTTGAGCGTGAACCCATGAACCAAGAAGCTGTTGGTTCAATTCCCTTCAGGGCACTTGTTTGAGTTGCAGGCTCAATCCCCAGTAGGGGGCGTGCGGGAGGCAGCCGATAGATGTTTCTCTCTCTCCCTCTCCCTTCCTCTCTCTAAAAATCAATAAAAACAAATTTTAAATAAATTTAAAAAATAAAATGGGGATGACACTAATAGTAATAACTATTTCATATGATTGTTATGCAAATTAAATAAGATAATGCCTGTGAAGTGCTTAACAAGAAGAGGGACACACAATAAATACTTTTAAAGTACGAGGTAGTACTATTATTATTATTACCATTATTATTATTATTATTCACAATAGGTAAGATGTGTCCTAAAGTTCATGTGTACTTGTTACTTCAATAATTAAGCCAGTTACTACTTCTGGAAGATGGAACAAAAAGTAAAGGAACTTGCCAGGCTGGCGTGGCTCAGTGGTTGAGCATCAACCTATGAATCAGGGGGTCAGGGTTCGATTCCCTGTCAGGGCACATGCCCGGGTTGCAGGCTGTATCCCCAGTGGGGGTCATACAGGAGGCAGCTGATCAATGATTCTCTCTCATCATTGATGTTTCTATCTCTCTCTCTCTCCCTCCCTCTCTGAAATCAGTAAAAATATATTTAAAAAGAAAAAAAGTAAAGTAACTTCCAGTCTCACTGTCTTAAATTCTTACTTGTAGCTTATGAGGTCTCTAGGTCATTTCTGGAGTATAATCCACAGGAGGGTAGTCAAGAGTAACCCACAGAATTTGAAGACCACCAGATCTGGGCTCAAATCCCCTTACCCTGTTACTTGCTAGCTCTGTAAACTTGGGCAAGTTACTTAATCTCCATAAGCCTTAGCTCCAAAACTACAAAATAAGGGCACTAACAGAGCCTATCTTATAGATTCGTGCTGAGAATTAAATACCACATTCAGAGATCTGATCTTAGCAAAGCTCAGTTAACTTCAGCTATAATTACATTTCACTCTAAAGAACTTACAATTTAGGACCCACAATCCAAGATTTTCACCATATCTTAGAAATGCAGTAAACATGTGCATGTGCACTTGGCATGATTTTTGGCAAAGGAGGGGTTTCTCAACATGAGCGCCTATTGCCAGTTTGTTGTGGGGAACAGTCATCGTGTGAAGGTGAGAGAGGCAGGTCCTCCCAGTGCTGGGTGCTGGTCTTGCTCTGTTCTCCAGATGCTTCTGATCTGAAAGGGGAGGCAAGATCTGCAGATAACTGCTCGGCACCCATTGCTGTAGATGATGAGGGCCAACCACAGGACTCCCGAGGAGGCGCCACCTTTAACCACTCCAGGGAGAAGGTGGCATTTTAGCCAGGCCTGCTTATAATTATTGCTACTAATAATAACTAACCCCTTCTTGTCACACATGTTATTTCATTCATCATACCCTGTAAAGATGCTTTGATTAAGTATCTGCCCTGAGGTCCACAGCTAATAGCACAAAGCTGAACTCAGATCTCAACTCTGCTTCCAAGCCAGGGATGCCACCCATACTGTCCTTCACTCATCCCTGACCAAAAGTTTACTGAGGGCCTCACATGGAAGCAGCCCTGTTCTAGATCCTGCGTATGGAATACTGAATGCAACTCCACCCCCGCTCCCAGGGTGCCCAGCGCCTGGCAGAGGAGACCTGCGTGTATAGGAACTCTGCTGACAGTGTGTAAGGAGCACAACATCATCGTCACTCTGAGCAGGAGCAGGATCTGATAGCTGCAAATATGAACACAATTTTCAACAGAGGCCTAAAAGGGTAATGTCAGATGTCTTGAGAGAGCAGTGTAGTCTGCCTGGACGGCAGGGAAGGAATGTAACATGAAACCAGAAGGGAGGATCATGAAGGCCTTGACCATGGCGCTGCAGGGTCTGTGATACGTCTTATGGGTATGGGAGCCACAGATAGGGTTTTTTTATTGATTTCAGAGAAGAAAGGAGAGGGAGAGAGATAGAAACATCAATGATGAGAGTATCACTGATGGACTGCCTCCTGCATAACGCCCACTGGGGATCGAGTCCATGTGCCCTGACCAAGAATCGAACCGTGACCTCCTGGTTCAGAGGTCGATGCTCAACCGCTGAACCACACCAGCTGTGCCAGATCGTTTTAAGTGGGAGAGTCACAGCACCAAGGAGGAGGAAAATGGTCCTAAAACTAATTTGTGTTCAGGATTGAAGCAGGATAGTAAGCTAGGGAAAGTCCTTGACAAGTGGAATAAAAGAAACTGAGACAAAATAATTAGACAAGGCCAAATAATTTGAGCAATTTACAGCCAGCTAATAAATCACAGGATTTTATCTTCCCTAACCAAGGACACTTAGGAGTAAATGGTTTACACCTTCCAGACTGTCCCTGGGCAGACCAGCCTCAGTCCCAGTCCCTCTTCAATGCCTTCTTTACAAATAAAACTAACCAGAAAATAACCCTGACCTGTCTATATGCACATTTTGATGAATCAACATATTGAAGGACACGCCTGGAAAGCTAATGAATATTCTGTTAAGACCCTCCTCTTAGATCTCCCCTAGGATTCCAGCCAGCCAAGAGAAGACTTAAAAAGCCTCAAGACAGAGGCTCCACAGTGTGCTCTCACTAGAGCACACCCAAGCCTTGTATCTTTGCTCTTTTTCTCCTAAACTTTAAGAGTCCCCACAAGCCTTGCAATCAGGGGAGCAGTGGGTAGCAGCATCTCGACCCAGGCTTACCCCCTGAACCTGTCTCCAAGGCCCCCTATTCTCTGACCTTCTCCTGTTGTTTCTTCTACCATAAGCCCTTCCTTTATTTCCCTGTCCCCACCTTCAATAAACATACTCTCAAAACCACATGGACTCATGTTGTGAAATCTTTCCTACATGAAGTCAAGAATCTACACACTACCAGTGAGCCCTAGGAGACCCAGCTGGGGCACAAACCCCTCCGGTAACAGGATGAGCTGGAGGTGACAATTCTAGAGCCGAGTGAAAGTGAAAGTGTCCAAGGAAAGAGTAGGTAAGTACTGGTGCCCGCCTCCTTCCAGGCCAGAGGGCCTATGATGTCTCTGGGTCTGTGTGTGACAGTGCAGCCAATAAACCTTTCTATCAGGGACAGCAACTTTAATTAAGTGGTGGAGTCTTTCCTCTAACAATGTTTGTCTAACCTGTCACTAAGACTTCAAAGCAAGAAGCAAAAATGATTATGGGTCTAGTATGTTATAATGTAAAATGTACTCCGAGTGCATTTAAACTTCAAAGTGCTTGGGAAACAATAAATCAATACTCAGAAACTTCTGGCTGGGTAGCTCAGTTGGTCAGAGCATTATCCCTATATACCAAGGTTGTAGGTTCGATCCCGGGTCTGAGCACATACAAGAACCAACCAATGAATGCATAAATAAGTGGAACAACAAACTGACTTATTCTCTCTCTCTCGTTCTCCTTGCCTCGCTCTATCTAAAATCAATAAAATAAAAATTAAAATATATATGTATATTTTTAAAAACTTCTAATAGTGAGAATTTAAAGGATGATTTCAGGCCCTGGGGAAAAAAATCTACAAATCAAATGTCCTTTCCTTCCACTTCGAAAGCAAGGTTAGGCCACTAGGCTTCATTTCAGATTTCGTGCAACATCAAAACAGGAAGATTTAGAAAAATATAAGTCAAGTGGTTGATGACTTACATACAATACGTCACTTCACAAGGAAATAACTATGAGACCAGAAATATAGAATAGATATGAACAGCTGCCTAAGATGGTTATAAACCACCACGCCCATTTAACCCTTGCCCTGCATAGCTAAGTTCAAACCAGTTTCCAAAGGATCCCACGCTGCCTTCTCAAGTTTTCCTGCTAGCTTGCATAGGTTATTTCCTGTCTACCGTCACATACTTTGCACTTGTGAACCTTGTACTTTCGTTCTGTGGATGAAAAGGGGGTTCTACAATAAATCTGACAAGACCAGTGACCTCATAGGATGATCTGAACATAAATTCTTAACAGGCATGTCATGGTGAGTAGTCACACCCAAAGCATGTAACTTTTCTAGGAAGATTTATCTTTGCCTTAAGCAAGCCCTGTCCATTATTCTTGTGTATCTAGGTTAACACATCTTTGAAATGACAAAGAAATCCTCTTTTTTCAGACCCCTCAGAGATGTAACCTCCCTCAAGGGAGCACATAATCTTGTTATTGCCCTGTAATCTAATCCCCACCTTGATTTCTCTCAATTTCATTTAATCTTCCTTAGGTCCCCTCCTTAACTCCAAATGCCTTTTTTTTTAATGTTTATGTTTTTATTGATTTTAGAGAGAAAAGAAAGGAGAGGGAGAGAAATACCCATCTAAAAGAGAAATGTTGCCCTAGCTGGTTTGGCTCAGTGGATAGAGCGTCAGCCTGCGGACTGAAGGGCCCCAGGTTCGATTCCAGTCAAGGGCATGTACCTTGGCTGCGGGCACATCCCCAGTGGGGGATGTGCAGGAGGCAGCTGATCGGTTTTTCTCCCTCATCGATGTTTCTAACTCTCTATCCCTCTCCCTTCCTCTCTCTAAAAAATCAATTGGTTGCCTCCCGCATCCACCCAGACTGGGATTGATCCCACAATCTGGGCATGTGCCCTGATGAGGAATCGAACTGGCAACATTTCGGTGCATGGGAAGATGCTCAACCAACTGAGCCACATGGACCAGGGCCAAATGCTTTTTTTAGTGATTTCAGAGAGAGGAAGGGAGAGGGAGGGGGAGACAGGTAGAAACATCAATGATGAGAGAGAATCATTGATTGGCTGCCTCCTGCACACCCACTACTGGGGATGGAGCCCGTACCCTGACAGGGAATCAAACCATGATCTGGTTCATGGGTTGACACTCAACCACTGAGCAACACTGGACAGGCCAAATGCAATAATAATAATAATAATAATAATAATAATAATAAACCACACTTGTAAATGATCATTTTGGTAAACTATCATTTTAGGAGGCTTTTTTTTTTAGTCTGTTGAGATCTTGCTTCCAGGCATATCCTGTTTGGTTCAAAGAAACTCAAACTCTAACAATTATCTACAGGCTTGAACATTTCTTAACAAGTTGACAGCTCTTAACTAGATTTGAAACTCTTTTTTTAAAAATATATTTTATTGATTTTTTACAGAGAGGAAGAGAGAGAGATAGAGAGTTAGAAACATCGATGAGAGAGAAACATCGATCAGCTGCCTCCTGCACATCTCCTACTGGTGATATGCCCGAAACCCAGGTACATGCCCTTGACCGGAATCGAACCTGGGACCTTTCAGTCCGCAAGCCGACGCTCTAGCCACTGAGCCAAACCGGTTTCGGCTAGATTTGAAACTCTTTAAATAAAGGATCTTTGTCAACAAATTCTTTGAGATCATGGGGTGATGAATTTTCCAATGAAGCTAATGTAATCTTAGACTGTATTAAAGAAATTCAGTCTAGAATGGAAGACACAGTCGTGACGGCCCTGTTCTACCCACACTCCGGTACCATACTTGGAGAAATGCTTTAACAAATTAGGGTAGAGGACTGTAAATGAATGTATCAGAGAGCTGAGGATGTTAAGCGTGGTACAGAGATGCCTTAAAAGAAATTCAAAGGCTGTCTTCAAACACACAAAGAGCTTTCAGCAGACTAGCCTTTCTCCGTCTTTCGTAAGCAGAGGATGGCAGCAGGGCCAGTATATGGCAGAAGTTTCTCATGATTACAACTGTTCATAGGTAATAAAAGGGCCAGTGGAAATGTCCCAGAAGTACAACCAGCCAGCAGGATGTGGTCAGGGTAGGAAAGAGATCTCACCAATAGGAGGTCTGCAAGGAACTCCCAGCCATGCTTCCTTCCTCTTCCCCACAGGGAAAGAACTGCCACCAGTCCTTACTGGGCATTCAATACATACTTTGCTGAACAAATCAAGTCATTAAGAGGATCAGGCCAGAACATGGGAGAGAAGCTTGCTTGCCTTGCCCTCCCCTACATCCCACCAGCAAGCCTGTCAGCTCTGCTTTCAAAGTATATCTGGACCCAGGACACGACTTATCACCGTGGCCACCGCTAACACTCCAGTCCAAGCATCATCATCTCCAGACCTCTTTTTGCTGATCTCCTTGCTTCGCTCTTGCCCACCCCCAACCCGACGCCTATTCTCAAAATAGGTAGAGTAATCTTTAAAATGTACACCTCTCCCCGGTGTAAACTCTCCCACACTGCTACACTCTCCGCTCCACGGACACCAGTCCTGCCTGTCCCTCAATCTGCAAAACTGGCCCCGACTTCAGAGCCTTTGCCTCTGCCGTGCCACCTGAAATGCTCTTCCCCCAGATCTTCGTACGGTTGGTTCCTTCCTCTGTTTCAAATCTGACCTCAAACACGCTCTCCTCGTAAAGACATTGCCTGACCACCCAGCCCCACTCTCCCAGGAGCTTGTCTCGCATCTTGCTGTTTCCCATCCCTGAGTCTCTCGTCCGTCGCTCCAGAACGTGAGCCCCGAAAGCTCGGCGCACGCCTCGCATCGCTGTTCCCAGCGCCCGCAGTTGGGAGTCTTGGCCCCGGGGCCAGCCAAGGCCCGCACAGTGTTATGCGTTTCTCCCCAAATCCTGGACCCAAACAGACGCGCACCTTCTTCCAGTGGCTCCAAGCCTGTCCCATAGCTGACCAAGTCCTCCTCGCTGTCACTGTCCGGGGCCGCCATCCTGCTCCCTGCCCGCCCCGCCCCCTCGCTACGGGGGCCTCGACAGGCCAAAAGCCTTCCGCTCTTTCCGCTCCGCAAACCTAAGCCTCTGGCCCAGGGATTCTCAACCTTCTGGCCCTTTAAATACAGTTCCTCATGTTGGGACCCAACCATAAAATTATTTTCCTTGCTACTTCATAACTGTCATGTTGCTACTGTTATGAATCGTAATGTAAATATCTGATATGCAGGATGGTCTTAGGCGACCCCTGTGAAAGGGTTGTTGGACCGTCAAAGGGGTCGCGACCCACAGGTTGAGAACCGCTGGGAGTCTGGCCTCAGATCTGCGCCTAGGAGTTCTCAAACCCGACTGCAGGAGGCGGACCTGGAAGGCGTTGCCGCGGAGACCAGGGAAGGCACAACAGCCCGCCCTAGGAGACGCCTGGAGTGAAGCTGCAAAACACCCAACTCACCGGCCATCCAGCGGGCTCCCCTTGCCCTGACTGCCAGCAGATGCCCCTCCGCACCGCCCCACCACCTGCTGGGAAAGTCCCTGTGCTCCCAGATGCACTCAAGCGGCACACATCACTGGAACGTTTGCATAAGTGGAGCCCCTTTCCAGACCTCTGGAGGGATGCACAGACCTGGAAACCCCGTTGCTCAGGGTGAAGGAAACCCAGGGCAACACTTGATCAAAAGAGAAAAATAAACGAGAGCATAAAAGAAACGGGTAAGGAGGAGGCTGGGGGAGAAGTATAGAGAGAGAGAGAAAAGGAAATCTGAAAAGAGAAAGAAAACCAGAAAGGGGAAAGAAAAAGCAAGCAGGCAAGGAAAAGGTTGCTGTGAGGTGGGTGGGGGCTCCCTTACTGAACCTAGAGAAACAAACATCTCAACAAACGACAAGTGCTGGAGAGGATGCAGAGAAAAAGGAACCCTCCTGCACTGCTGGTGGGAATGCAGACTGATGCAGCCACTATGGAAGACAGTATGGAGTTTCCTCAAAAAAACTAAAAATGGAACTCCCATTTGACCCCATGATCCCACTTCTAGGAATATATCCCAAGAAACCAGAAACACCAACAGAAAGGATATACGCATCCCTATGTTCATAGCAGCACAATTCACCATAGCTAAGATTTGGAAACAGCCTAAGTGCCCATCAGCAGATGAGTGGATTAGAAAACTGTTACGTCTACACAATGGAATACTATGCTGCTGTAAAAAAAGAAGGAATTCTTACCATTTGCCACAGCATGGATGGAATTGGAGAGCATTATGCTAAGTGAAATCAGCCAGTCAATGAAAGACAAATACATGATCTCACTCATTTGTGGATAATAAAGACCATTATAAACTGATGAACAAAAATAGATACAGAGGTAGATCAGCATGGAACAGACAGTCAAACTACAGCAGGAAGGCTGGGGAGGATTGGGGGCGGGAGGTAAGAGATCAACCAAAGGACTTGTATGCATGCATATAAGCATAACCAATGGACGCAAGATACTGGGGGGGTAGGGGAGGCTGGAGGAAGGTCAAGGGGGGGAAAAAAGAGAGACATATGTACTACTTTTTGTAATACTTTAAGCAAAAAACAAAATAAAAATAAAAAAGAAACAAGCCGAAACTGGTTTGGCTCAGTGGATAGAGCATCGGCCTGTGGACTGAAAGGTCCCAGGTTTGATTCCGGTCAAGGGCATGTACCTTGGTTGTGGGCACATCCCCAGTGGGAGGTGTGCAGGAGGCAGCTGATCGATGTTTCTCTCATCAATGTTTCTAATTCTCTATCTCTCTCCCTTCCTCTCTGTAAAAAATCAATAAAATATATTAAAAAAAAAAAGAAACAAACATCTGTCAAATCGGGTGCTGTTATCCTACCCCAAAGTATTTTTTTTAAATATATTTTATTGATTTTTTACAGAGAGGAAGGGAGAGGGATAGAGAGTTGGAAACATCGATGAGAAAGAAACATCGGTCAGTTGCCTCCTGCACACTCCCCACTGGGTATGTGCCCGCAACCAAAGTACATGCCCTTGACCGGAATCAAACCTGGGACCCTTGAGTCCGCAGGCCGATACTCTATCCACTGAGCCAAACCGGTCAGGGCCCCAAAGTATTTTTACATTAGAGGAAAATGAAGCTCAGTTAGTAAGGGATAAGGCTGAGCTAAAAACCAGACCTAGAAGCCCAAGTTTTCAAAATGAGGGTCAGAAGGCTGTGAGCCAATCACTAGGCTGTTGTTAATATGCTCCCCCCGCGCCCCCCCCAACACCCATCCCGAGACCTCCTGAATCGGAATCTCTGGGTGTGGGGCTGTCCTTAAATACTCCATGCACATTTGACCTCAAAGCCTTTGCAGTCTCTGTTCTCTCTGCTTACAATGTTCTTCTCCCAGATAGCACATGACTCATTGCCTCGCCTTCTTCAAGTCTCTGCTCAGCGGTTCTTTCTCAGTGAAGCCTTCTCTGACCCTGTGTTTTTAGCACAATATATATTTGATTTACTTTATTCTATCTATGGTCTTTCTCCATTGGAATGTGAGCTCCACAAGAACATAGATTTGGGCCAGGGTTTTGTTTGTTTTTTCTTCGCTGTACCCTCAGAGATCAGAATAATGATTAGCAGGTGATAATTTAATAAACAATTTTGAAAATAAGAATGAGGCCCTGGCAGGGTGGCTCAGTTCATTGGAGTATCATTCCCATGCACATACATAGGTCGCAGGTTCAATCACTGGTCACAGGCGCGTACAAGAGGCAAACAATCGATATTGCTCATATTGATGTTTCCCTTTCACACACGCTCTCTCTTTATCTCTTCCTCTCTCTAAAATAAAAAAAATAAAATAAAATAAACATATCCTCAGGTAAGGATTAAAAATAAATAAATAAATACCCACAAAAGTTATTAAAACTAAATTCTTTTTAAAAAAAAAACACGGGTTCTAAAATTGTTTCCCATCAAGAAATGGAGTCTAGCCACATCAGTGTGGCTCAGTGGTTGAGCGTCAACCTATGAGGCAGGAGGTCATGGTTCAATTCCCAGTCAGGGCACATGCCCCAATTGCGAGCTCAGTCCCCAGTGGGGGGTGTGCAGGAGGCAGCCGATCGGTGAATCTCATTATTGATATTTCTATCTCCCCCCCCCCTTCCTCTCTGAAATTATTAAAAATATATTTTAAAAAAGGAGGAGGAGGAGGAGGAGGAGGAGGAGGAGGAGGAGGAGGAGGAGGAGGGGAAGGGGAAGGGGAAGGGGAAGGGGAAGGGGGAGAGTCGTCCTAGCCGGTTTGGCTCGGTGGCTAGAGTGTTGGCCTCTGGACTGAAGGTTCCAGGGTTCGATTCTGGTCAAGGGCACATGCCCAGGTTGCGGACTCGATCCCCAGTAGGGGACATGCAGGAGGCAGCCGATCAATGATTCTCTCTCATCATTGATCTCTCTCTCTCTCTCTCTCTCTCTCTCCCTTCCTCTCTGAAATCAATAAAAATATATTTTAAAAAAAGAAGTGGAGTCGATGTCCTCTCTTTTTGAATTTAGGCTCCATAGACTAAAACAATATAGTAAAAGAAAAGGGGGGTTGAGGGAGGTAGAGAGGGGATAAATGGTGATGGAAGGTGATGTGACTTGGGGTGGTGAACACACAATACAATATACAGATAATGTATTATAGAATTGTACACCTGAAACCTATGTAATTTTATTAACCACTGTTACCCCAATAAATTCAATTTTTAAACGAATTTAAGCCCTAGTGGGTTGGCTCAGCGGTTAGAGCATCAGCCCCTGGCTGAAGGGTCTTGGGTTTAAATCTAGTCATACCTTAGTTACAGGCTTGATTCCTGCCCCAGTCAGGGTGTGTGTTGGAGGCAACCAATCCATGTGTCTCTCTCACATCAATGTTTCTCTCTGTGCGTCTCTCCCCTTCCCTTGTACTCTCTCTAAAAATCAATGGAACAAATATCCTCGGGTAAGGGTTAACAACAACAAAAAAGAATGTAGTGAAAGCAACAATACAGCAATTCCCACATCCAACTTTTAAGAGACTGGCAGGTTCCACTTTTTCTTGGGATGCTAATCTTGGAACCCAACCTCCTTAATTCCAAAAAGATAAAAGAAACTGCAAAACTCATTCTCTGAAGCATTTGAGATTTTGCTTCCCAGCAACTGTCATCAGTTTAACTCAAATAAAATCTAATAAAAATTATATGCAGGTATGCCCTGGCCAGTGTGGCTCAGTTGGTTGAGCATTGTCCCATGCACCCAAAGGTTGCCGGTTTGATTCCCAGTCAGGGCACACGTCTGGGCTTTGGCTCCATCCCCAGTAGGAGTTGTGCAGGAGGCAGCTGATGGATGTTCCACTCTCACATTGATGTTTCTCTCTCTCTCTCTCTCTCTCTCTCTCTCTCTCTCTCTCCTCCGCCCCTTTTCCTATCTCTAAAAATCAATCCTATATAATAAAAGCCTAATATGCTAAGTGTCCGACTGTTCTTTTGACCGTTTGACCAGTCGCTGATGTGCACTGACCACTGGGGGGCAGACGCTGTGTCCAGTAGGTTAGCTTGCTGCTGGGGTCCGGCTGATTGGGACTGGGCAAGATAGGCTGGACACACCCTGGATGAATCTATGCACTGGGCCTCTAGTAAACATATATTTTTAAATTATATACAGGTATGGACATTCTGATATTTACACAACTTAAACACCAAGTACCCTTCCTTTCTTATTCAGATATGCAAGAAAGCACAAATCTCAGAATCTTTTCAGGAAACTGAAGATAAGATGGGTTGAGTAGGGACCTGGGTAGGGAGTAATTTCTTTTTCTTTTTTTAAAAAATATATTTCATTGATTTTTTTACAGAGAAGAAAGGAGAGGGATAGAGAGTTAGAAACATAGATGAGAGAGAAACATCGATCAGCTGCCTCCTGCACACTCCCTACTGGGGATGTGCCCGCAACCAAGGTACACGCCCTTGACTGGAATCGAACCTGGGACCCTTCAGTCCGCAGGCCGATGACGCTCTATCCCCTGAGCCAAACCAGTTAGGGCTAGGAAGTAATTTCTTCCACATGGTCCGCACATCAGTGCTGACAGTGGGATGGTTACTTATGACATACATAGAAATTGTTCTATAAGCTTTGGAATCAATGTCACTTTTTTTCCCCATGTACTTCCTTTCTTTTATTTTTTTTAAATATATTTTTTAATTGATTTTTTACAGAGAGGAAAGGAGAGGGATAGAGAGTTAGAAACATCGATGAGAGAGAAACATCGATCAGCTGCCTCTTGCACACTCCCTACTGGGGATGTGCCCGCAACCAAGGTACATGCCCTTGACTGGAATCGAACCTGGGACCCTTGAGTCCGCAGACCGACGCTCCATCCACTGAGCCAAACCGGTCAGGGCCCCATGTACTTTCTTATTGAAATACTAGAGACCACAAATCCCCTCATTGTTATTGAGTTGTTGACTGTTAACTATCCTGCACCCACCTAAGTAAAAGAAGTATGTGTCTATCATTTTACTTCTTATCCAATTCCGGAGGTTTCCCCACTTTGCTTTCTCCTGCCTTCCTAATCATCACCGTGGATTTCATGTAATCCACTTACATCTCTTCTTTTGATTGTAATGTATAAAACTGGGTGCAAAACTACCATTATCTCAACTCTTTGAAATTCTGCTTCCAGGCATTTGTTGACAGTTTGGCTCAAATAAACTCACGAAAATTCTTTACAGGTTTGAATGTTTCTTACCTTGACATTACTATTAATAACTAGCTAATTACAATGTTATCAGAGCCATGAGAATGTCTAGCCCTACAAGTCCCAAGGAGTGATACCCATGTGGCTCACATAGCCAGGAAATGCCCGCTGGGAATCAGAGATTTCCTTCAAAGATGCTCAGGAGCTAGTCCTAGAGTAGGCTGATATGTCTTTAACATCCTGCTTCCTTCTCTTGCTGTTCCTTTTTAATCAAAGTATCAGTTTAAAAAGGCAATGGTGTCGGGCTAGATTAAATACCAGATTTTGTTTTTCACTGTTAACTTTTTAAAAAAATATATTTTTATTGATTTCAGAGAGGAAAAAAGAGGGAGAGATAGAAACATCCATGATGAGAGAGAATCATGGATTGGCTGCCTCCTACAAGTCCCCCCCACTGTGGATCGAGCCCACAAACTGGCATATGCCCTTGACCAGAATTGAACCAGGGACCTTTCAGTTCACAGGCCGACACACTATCCGCTGAGCCAAACCAGCTAGGGCTTCTCTATGTTAACTTTTATGTGTATCTCCCTATATGGCAAAATGCTGCTGGTTTTTTCCTTATGGTTATGACTTAGTTGTTTTTTTAAAATAACGTTTGTTTAAATAAAGTGAGTAAATTTAAAGACTATTAAATCAATAATAGTACAAGTGAAACGTACATGAGACAAATCGAAAAGTGACTGGAGCTTCAAGGTGGTAGAAATCTGAAGGTGATAGTGAATGACTAGAATCAGCAGGCCTGAACTAAAACTAATCTCAGACACAGAGGAGTGTGCCATTGGCCATTCAGTCCTCTGAGCCTTAGTCTTATCAAATGGAGATTATTTAATCAATTTATTTGCAGAAGGGTCATGGGAATGAAACATAACATCTATAAATTTTCTGGCTAGAGTTGAGGTCCTATTATTGACACCTTTATTGTCATGGAAGCAGTAGTAACAGGAGTAGTATTACAAATGTTAGAGTGACCCACCACCCCCAGGATCCCAGAAACCAAAGCAGCTGTTTTTAACTCCCAACCCCCGGGGGATACTTTTTGTATATGTGTGGTTTGGGAAAAAATGTTTTTTATTTTTTATTGTTGATAGTATTATATATGTCCCCCCCATTCCCCTCTCCAGTCCCCACCCCACCCCAGGCCTTCACAAATTATTAGTCTGTGTCCATGGACTATGCATACATTCATATCCGTTCTTTGGCCTGACTGCTATCGCTTAGTAGTTGAGCATTGACCTATGAACTAGAAGGTCACGGTTGGATGCCTGGTCAGGTCACATGCCCAGGTTGCAGGGCTCCATCCCAATTTGGGGGCATGCAGGAGGCAGCCCATCAATGATCCTCTCATCAATGTTTCTGTTTCTCCCTCTCCCTTCCTCTCTGAAATAAATAAAAATATCTTTTAAAGTAGTTCTTTGGTTAACCCCTCCCCCCACCACACACTCACACACATCAGGGGTAGTACTTTTGCAAGGCAATGGGTCATAGCATGACTAACATGATTACGTTAGCTTGATACACATTACTTCTTACCCTAAGAGAGAAGGGAAGTGTTTGCACCTGCTAGAGTTTCCCCATACACCTGTCCCAGCGCTGAGCTGGTTAAAACTCTCCAGTTTTTTTTCTTAAAATTAAAACAGTCCTTTCCGGAAACACCTTTTCTTGTGCAGAATCTTGGAGTTGGTAGTGACAGGTGGATTTTTTTTTTTTTTGACATTTACTTGGTTATTGCTACTATTTATTTTAAAACTTTAGAACAATTCTGAATGCACCTTCTTTTAAAATTTATTATTTTTTTTTAGAAGAAAACGCTTAGCTTGTTTTGAAAGTAGATTGTTTTGTTCTACCTGTGGTATCCACCGCGACCGCCAAACACAGCGGCAACTGGGGAGGGGTTTTGTGACTGCAGGACAGAGGCTGGGGGGAGGGAGGGTATGGCCCCCGAGGCTGGGAGCTTCCGGCTCCGGACCGCGGGTTCCGGACCGCAGGTTGTGGGACTCGGTTCGATCTGGCGGCGTCCGGAGTCTGCGGGTCAGCGGGGGGCGGGTGAGACAGTAGAGCGAACCAAGTCCCCTAAGTCCCACTTTGGCTAAGCCAGGTGCGTCCCTGAACCCAGCTAAGAGCTTTAACCCGCTCCTTTGTTGTACTACTTTCGACCAAAGAGAGGGTGACCCGGCCCCCTTTTGCAGTTGAGAAAACTGGGTTTGAAGTGGTGGTTAAGAAACTTGTTCAAGGGCATCCCGAGCCTCTCAAGTACAAAACCTTTTCTGCAGACCTCTTCACGGGCGGACCCCGGCTCCCGGGGCCGCCTGCATCTCCCAGTGGATCTGCCCGTCTCCGCAGCGAGGGTGGGGGGACCGGGAGTGGACTGCCACGCCAACCGGTCTGAGTCACCTGGCTGAGGCCCTGGGTGGTGCAGCCAACGCTCCCTTGGCGTCCCGGCCTCGGCCCGGGGTCCCTTCCGGCGGCCAGCCCGGCGCTCAGCTTCGCCCTCGACCAGGCGTCAGGTCTGATCATAGTCCCCTGGAGTCGCGGGCAGGAGCCGCGACTTTACCTAGTTCGCCGCGTTCGCCCCCACGGCTCCAGACGCAGGGCCGGGTGGCCAGCCTGGGCTGGCTGCGGCCGCGGGGACCCCGGCGCGCCCCTGAACCCCCACCCGGCTCCGGCTGAGACAGCTCGACGCCAAGATTAGACCCCGGAGGCTGGGAGAGCAGAGCCGCGCCAGCTGGGGGTCCGTCTGCAGCGCGCCACTGCCTCGCGCCCCGGGCGCCGGCTCCACCCGCCAATCAGGAGCCGGGGCGGGGCGCTGGGCGGGGTCTTGGCGGCCCCCGCCGGGTCTCCGGGCCTCCGGGCCTGGCCCCGGGGCGGTGGGTGGAGGGGGCTGGAGGGGCGGCCGCGCGGGAGGGGCGGGGCGGAGTGGGGCGGGTCTGGGCGCTCTCGTGGGCCGGAGCGGCTGCTCAGCCTCAGTCGGCTCTCCGCGCCCGAGCCGCCAGCATGACCGACGCTCTCCTGCCCGCGTCTCCGGAGAAGAAGGACGACGGCTACTTTCGGAAGGTTGGTGGCTGCGGGAGGGCGGCGAGCTGCGGGCTGCAGGCCTCCTTTCCCCGGGCTGTGGAGGGCACGGCCGGGGGCGACCAGGCCGGAGCGGGAGGGAGCGCGCTGGCCTGGGGCATGTGGGCCGAGGCTCCGGGTGCGGAGGGGTGGGACCGCCACGTCCCCCGCCTCCGAGAGCAGGTGGCTTCCGGGGCCGGGAGGGTGGGCCTGGGGAAGGGACCCCGTCCTCCTCTTTGCGGCGCTTTCGGACCCGAGCGCCCGGCCGGCACGGGTGGGGATGGAGGGAGCACCCCAGGCGGCTGGCGGTCTTCCTCTGCCTCTGCATTGCTTCCAGTATCCGTTTCTTTGACTTTTTAGAGGGCAGGAGAGAGCTGCTATTGGGCGGGGGGGAACCTCAGGAGTAGCCCCCCTCTTCCACCCCAAGTCGCCCAGGAGGGCATGAGCGTAGCACACGTGATTTATTTGATTGTTGGAGACACCCGGGGCGAGTGCGGGCTTCGCGGTAACTTGGCACGTCCCGGCGACCCTCCGCGCACACACAGGCCTCCCACCCAGACCCTCAAAACCGACCGCAGCCCTCGAGGCGGGGCCGTTCGGATGCCCGCAGGTGGCAAGGCCAGGGCTGCGGAGATGCTTTTGAGCCTCGAGTCGGTGACACCTTCCACCCTTCCTCCTTGCAGGTCCCCGCCAGTCTAAAAATAGCCTTTGGCGCCTGGCCAGGTGTAACTGGGTGGGTTGAGAGATTGTTGTTTTTTATAAGATAGATGACCGAAGGCAAAGTGTGTAATTATAAACAGGGAAGTGAAACTGTTTCCCACAGAAAAAGCAATTCTTAATTGTTCAAAGCCTAACGATCCAGCGGTAAAGGGACTTGGCATCTTCCTCCTTCCTTGTGAGGCGTTTGCTTTCTGGTGAGGAGCAGTGGCCCCAGGGGATCCCCAGGACTGGAGGGGGATCAGGGAACAGGTGAGGACAGAGTGGGGAAATTTTTTTAAGTGGATTGCTTTTAGCATTTTAAAAAAAGAGTAGTTTTAAGGTATATTTAAGTTCAAAGATGTCATCATGGAATTACAGGATTATAACTTCTAATTATGTGTGGCATTTGGGACAGAGGATCACAGGGCATGGAATTGCAGAAGGAGGCAAGGCCTGGGAATCACTAGATCTCAGTCCTGGGGCCCGGGAACCTGACTGCCACCCCCACAAAATTGCTCTCTAGCCTCCTGCGAGTTGCTACCTCTTTCTGGGACTTCATGTTCTCCCTGAATTGTTTCTCTGAACAGGAGGAGGTCTGAACTACAGCACCATCTGGAGGAAGTGACTGAGGGAGGGGCTGGAGCGATGGAGAACACCTGTGAGGGTTAGGTTCCCAAGTCTTCCAGAACAGGTTTTCCAAGAGGAGGATGTGCACGGGAAAGAGTAGATAGCCAGGGAGCCCTGACAAGATAGAGTTGGATGTTTTTTAGATGCAGCTTCCGTGGATAATGAGTGTGAAATTAGATGAATCACTGGTTTACAACGAGAAACGTCTTTTGTAAAGGAGACCTTGTCATGATCATTGTGCTATATCATACCAGTCCAAAGAATGTTCTTTGTATGAAGATAAAAAGGGTGCTGATGTTACGGTGGCCACGTGGCTCAGTTGGTTGGAGCATCGTCCATTACACCAAAAGGTTTCAGGTTCAATTCCTGGTCGGGACTCATACTTAGGTTTCGGGTTCGACTCTTGGCCATGTGTGTACCGGAGGCAACAGTTCGATGTTTATCTTTCTCCCTCTCTCTCAAATCAATAGAAACATATCCTTGGGTGAGGATTAAATAAAATAAATAAATAAGTAAATAAATTAAAGGTGCTGACATTGAACCCTTCCTGATCTGTGGTAGAAGCTAATTTGACCTAAAACAAATGCTCCTTGAATGATAGGTAGAGAAGAAGCCTTGTGTCTGACAATGGTGGGGTCTAGAGTGGGAGGAGGCAGCATCACATCCCTGCTCCTCCCCCACCTGGGAAAGGATTCAAGGCTCCAAGGGGATGGGCCCAAATACCTGGAGCAGGGGTCCTCAAACTTTTTAAACAGGGGGCCAGTTCACTGTCCCTCAGACCGTTGGAGGGCCGGACTATAGTTTAAAAAAAAACTATGAACAAATTCCTATGCACACTGCACATATCTTATTTTGAAGTAAAAAAACAAAACGGGAACAAATACAATATTTGTATTTGCATGTGGCCCGCGGGCAGTAGTTTGAGGACCCCTGACCTGGAGGGACATCACCACTATTCAGTAAAGCTGGAGCTGATGAGCGCCCGTGACCTGTGCTCCATGGACTGGCCCAGCGGAAGGCTTCCTCACACACGTGTATAACATTAAATTACACCCCACTGAGACGAATGGACGGAAGCCTCTGGGGAGTGGAGGTTGTTCGGGGGTTGTGATTCCTGAATGCATGGGAAGAGAGTCAGGGGTCCATCAAGTGGTTTATGCAGGACCAGACATGTAGATTCATGTCACAGAAAGACCACTCTGACAGCTGAGTTGTTGGTTGGTGGGAGATGGGGAGCGGCAGTGGTGGAGCCAGGCGGGGGGGGGGGGGGGGGGGGAGTTAGAGTTTGGGGCCTGGGGTTAAACCCTTGGATCTTCATTGTCTCTGTCCTTCCTACTCTGATATGGACTGTTGATGGTTTTTCAGCCGGTTATGTAACGTGCTGTGTAAACACAGCCTCCTCACCCATCCTTCCTACCAGCCTGCAGCCCTAACAGACTGAAGGCAGTGCAGTGCTCCAGTGAGGAGGTTGAAATGATGAGGGCCTCCCTGAGCAACAGCAGTGCCAGCAGGGAAGGGATGAACTAATGGATAGGATATGGTTGGGAGGTCGCTTAGGTGTCTCAGTGGGTGGTCATGTGCTTCACTGACATGGGGACCCAGGAGGCTGGTGTGGGGGCAGGTGGACTTGAGGCCTCCATGCAGTGGTTCCAATGGGGAGTTTACACTAAGGACTTGGCAGCCCCAAGAGCACCCTGGCTGGGGATGTGGCTTTGGGGCCACCAGTATGGGATATTGTGAAAAAGGACCCAAGACAGAAGGGTGTAGTACCTCCACTTAAGGGACAGGCAGAGAGATGGGAGGCAATCCAGGAGGGTAGCAGCAGTGTTGAAGAAGCTGAGAAAGTATTTTTTTTTTTAAATATATTTTTATTTCAGAGAGGAAAGGAGAGGGAGAGAAAGATAGAAACATCAATGATGAAAGAATCGTTGATCGGGGCCTCCTGCAGGCCCCTTACTGGGGATTGAGCTCGCATGGTTCATAGGTCGAAGCTTAACCCCAGAGCCATACAGGTTGGGCTGAGAGAGTCTTTTTAGTGGAGGAGAAGTGAGGTTGACAAGTCAGAAGACTTAGTCTTTTAGGATTTAGTCCTTGGAGGTTGTTAGTAAATGAGAGTTGGGGCCAAGAGTCCATGTGGCAATTGCAGGAGAGAAGGGCAGAGAAGATAGTCATTGCAGGGAGATGGGGTTAAAGAAGAGAGAAGAAGGCAGGTTTGTTTCAGAATGAGGAAGTCTAGAGCCTTTTTAAAGCTGAGTGAAGGTGAAGAAGTTGGGTGGGGTGGGTTTGTTGAAGATTCAAGGGGGGAGAAGAGAATCGGTGGAGGGGTCCCAGGAGGCCAGTCAGGATTCGACGATTGGAAACAGCTGCTGCACTGTTGGGTGGGTGAGCCAACCAGGGGTAGTGAGGACCCTCCAGACTAGAGATGTCATCAGGGCATCATGTAGGCTGCCCCAAGCAGGCTCCCCCAACCTGTTATTGGAATTTTGTGCACTCTTACAGGACCAAATTAATTTCTACTAAAGTCGAGCTTCTCTTTCATCCCGTTCTCTCTCTCTCTCTCTCTTTTTTAAAAAAATATTTTATTGATTTCAGAGAGGAAGGGAGAGGAAGACAGAAACATCCGTGATGAGAGAGAATCATTAATCGGCAGCCTCCTGCACACCCCCTACTGGGGATAGAGCCGGCAACACAGGCATGTGCCCTGTTTCATAGGTCCGTGCTCAACCACTGAGCCACACCGGCTGGGCCATCCTGTTCTCTGTATCCTACCTTTCCTCCCTTTCCTCTTTTCTTGAAAATGCCATTCTGCTCCACTCATTCCAAAGCATTTCTTGAGTGACAGCTCGGAGCTTGACCACCGCCAGGTTCTAGGGCATACTCAGCACTGATTCAGTATGGCTTCTGTTCACAGCGAGCCTCATTTCCTGGGGTGCTGAGCTGTGAGGGGAGTTGGTGCTTTGTCCCATAGCTTGGACAGGAGTCAGCTTGTTTGCTTGAATCCATAGATCAAAAAGTGGCATGTGGGGGGTCCACAGTCCATAGCCACAACTTCGGTGGAGTCTGTTTTGTGTGACTTGTATGTACAATGAAGACTAATTGCCTAAAAATTCACTGTGCTGGCTGGGCCTGGTCCCTGAATGTGTGAGACAGTCATTGGCAGAGAGGGAAGCCCCTGATAAGTCAAGGTCTTCTTGGAGTTTTACAGCACTTGGCTGGACAGAATCTAAAGACACAAACACAACTTGACCTCAGGTCAGGCATGGGCACCCCCCAGCGACCTGGGCTGACAGCATGGGGGTCTTTGGATTAAAAATAAAAAAGTTGCCCTGGCCCAGTAGCTCAGTTGGTTAGAGCATCGTCCCAATATTCGAAGGTTGTGTGTTCAGTCCCCGGTCAGGGCACATATAAGAAGCAACCAATGAATTCATAAGTAAGTGGAACAATCTATGTTTCTCTCTCTCCCTAAAAATCAATAAGTAAATATAAAAAATAAATAAAAACCAGAACACTTTCTGATCTGTCACAATATATTTCTCTCCTCTGTGGCTTCTCACTTTTTCCTTTCTTTACATAAGTTTACATAAAGGAACAGCTCTGTAAGTTTGTATTACAAATTACTTTCTTAAGAGAAAGACCAGTGGAAATGGAGTGTTTTTTCCCCCCTAAACATATATTTTTATGCTCATCCTAATGAAAGTCTTTGAAGAATGTGTGTTCTGGCCTATGGTTGACGCAGAGTAAAGCAAGTTTCTATCACACTGCATCCTGAGAGCAGGGCCAGCTCCAGGGCTCCTCAGGTGTTGTAGTCTGAAAACCTGAAGGAAAACCTGTTCTTGGCCAAGAGAAAACCAGCTGGAGAAAAACTAGAGAAAGCTGTTCCCTGGGACTGTTGAAAGCGCCCAAATGAAGCAGAGTCCTCACAAAGTGCAGCATTGTCAGTCCTATCTGCCTCTGCATCCTCAGGGAGCGCTAATGACCCAAAATGAATTTAGCGCCATTGTTTTTACTCAAGAGCTGGAGAAGTTGTTTCTTATTCATAGAACCTCCAGGCTGGAGAAGGCCCCAAGGTTCACAGTGTCCTGGTTTATGGTCGGTCTTGTTTACTCTGGGCCTCCCGGAGGCCCCAGCACTGAAGGCAGGGGTGGTTTTTTTCAAACCCAGAAGCTCCTCCCAGTTCCCTCCCTGCACCATTCGTCTCAGTGGGGTGTAATTTAATGTTATACACGTGTGTGGGGAAGCCTTCCACGGCCAGTCCATGGAGCACAGGTCATGGGAGCTCATCAGCTCCAGCTTTACTGAATGGTGGTGATGTCCCTCCAGGTATTTGGGCCCATCCCCTTGGAGCCTTGAATCCTTTCTCAGATGGAGGAGGAGGAGGGATGTGAAGGTTTGTGATGCTGCCTCCTCCCCACCCTGGACCCCATCATTGTCAGAGACAAGTCCTAAAGCCTGGGCTGCATGCACCCAGGCTGGTCATGGCCTGGGCGTGGGGGGGTCTGCCTAACTGCACTGGTGCACACTGGAAGCCCAGAGGGTGTGTCTGACAAATACCTTTTCACACTCTGGGATCCTGGCCAGGAGGGGTCCCCTGGCAGAAAGAGAATTTTCATGGTGACTCAGAGGAGAGTCAGGGTGATGAGCTGTACCACTGTAAATGTTCCTTGCTTCCTGGGGCTATTTGGATGGATTCCAAGACACCACCTGATGAGACCAGGCATTGGCTTTAGGCTGATCACCACTTCCGCGTTTGGCTCAGGTACCAGAGTCTCATGACACAAAGGCTACATTGGAGGTGGCCACAGAGGACAGTGAAACTGCAGGTGTAGCCCAGCCAGAGGACTGAGTGTGTGCCACAGTGGACAGCAAGGGGTGCCAGCGCAAGTGAGGCCTCTCGCCTGCAGCTCCAGAGATGGGGAGAGATACAGGTCTTTCTGGCCTTTCTGGTCAGACCCACGAATTCACTATGGCCATATGCCTTCAGGAAGTCCCAGGGTTCAAATTGGATTGTAAGAAGAGAAAAGGCAGGTGATTGAAAGCCATTCCAGAAGTAGTTTCTTTTTCTTCAATATTATTTGTATTATTAAAGTAGCATAAATTGTTATAAAATTACATAAGTGTACAGAATCACACATACATCCCAGCCTCCACCCCTTACAGTCACCTCCTAGATAAGGACTATTAACTGCTGGTGACTACATCTTACTGGTTGAAATAAGCAGGTCATTAGTTGGGTCTAGAAATACATTTGATTCATGGAAACTTTGGTGATTGTAAACCTTTGCTGTTCATTCAGCATGTTGAAAAACACCTGAGCTGCACACAGTAGGTGTTTATAAAGATTTGTAGAACTGAATGAAGGGAGCCTCTAGTTCAGCGGTTCTCAACCTGTGGGTCGCGACCCCTTTGGCGGTCGAACGAAAGGGTCGCCTTAGACCAGGGGTGGGCAAACTTTTTGACTCGAGGACCACAATGGGTTCTTAAACTGGACCGGAGGGCCGGAACAAAAGCATGGATGGAGTGTTTGTGTGAGCTAATATAAATTCAAAGTAAACATCATTACATAAAAGGGTACGGTCTTTTTTTTTTTTTTAGTTTTATTCATTTCAAACGGGCCGGATCCGGCCCACGGCTGCCTTAGACCATCCTGCATATCAGATATTTACATTACGATTCATAACAGTAGCAACATTACAGTTATGAAGTAGCAACGAAAATAATTTTATGGTTGGGTCACAACATGAGGAACTATATTTAAAGGGCCAGAAGGTTGAGAACCACTGCTCTAGTTAAAGGTTATGGCTGAGTGTTGATTCATATTGTGGGTGAATGGGTTGGCATGCTATAGGGAGGCAGCTGAACCTAGGCTGCAGCCCTGGTGGAGATCTGGGAGGGCAGGAAGGCTCTTTCCAAGTGCTAGATTCATGTTTTAATTGTTATGGATGTGGAAGAGCTGGATTCTGTTCATCCAACCAGTCCTTAATCTCTAGCTTGGTGAAGAGTTAAATGAAACGTTTTTGTATATTGCAGGGTATTGCATGCTATTTCTGTGCTTTCTGGTTAACAGCTTCTGGCTAACTCATAAACAAACAATTCTGTTTCCAGTTTGGTGTTTGAGTGAGGAGTTACATAGCTAGGAAGGAGTGAGAAAGGCAGAGAAAATAATCTGCGCTAGAGAAGCAGCAGAAAGCACCTGCTCCCCATGCCCCCCTATCTGAGGGTCTCTAGCCAGATCCTGCACTGTCGTCCCTCACTCAGTCTTACTTTTGACCTGGGGACCCCAAGCTCACACTGTGTCCTCAGTTTGCTGGAAGCGCATCTACATGTGTGGGCTTTTTCTGTAGCTGTGTGTAAGAAGGGCCCCCCAGTTCTCCAGATAGAAGGTGCCAGGCACCAGTACTGCCCAGAGCAGGCTCCCAGTCTGGGAGGAAAGACTGATCCATTCTTTTTGTGTCTGCCTTCCCAGTGGCCTGGCCTATCCACCTTTTCAGTGCCAGTCTCTGCAGGGGTAAGCTAAGTATCCTTCCCTTTCTTTCAAATTGAGTGCCTCCAGTGTTTGCCTAGGTCGTCCCGCTCTTCAGCTCTTGTTTCCAGCTGAACAATCTGTACAGTAAGGGCATGCAGGACAAGTAGAGTTTTCACTCTAGGTCAGGGGTGGGGATGTCTTGCAAAGGCAACCAGAGGTGGGACTTGAAATTCAATAAATCTAGGAGCATTTTCATAGCAATATAATTTTTAAGTTGATAATTGTGCATGGTCAGTGAATGATGTTATAAATATGACCTTTGGCAGAAAAAAAGGTTCCCCACCCTTGCTCTAGGTGAACTTATTCTCAGGCCTGTTTTAGTTGTGGGTGCCAGAAAAATCCAATCCAAATGGGTTAGGTAGAGATATACACCTGTGAAACATCCCTACAGTGGAATTCTACTCACACTAAAAAGAAACAAACCACTGATACGTGCAACATCATCGATGAATCTCAAATATTGGGCAAAATAAGTCAGACACAAAAGAATACACACTGTGTGATTCCATTAATATGAAGGTCTAGAACAGGCACAAGTATTTGGTGATAGAAGTGTTCAAATTTTTTTTTTTTTTTTACTGGAATAGTGGTTACACAGATTTATACATTTGTCCAAACTCAATGAACTATGTACTCAAAATATATGTATTTTATTATATGTAAATTATACCTCCATTTCAAAAGTGAATGCATTGCCTCCTGTAACTGAGAAGTCTAGAGGAATGGCTTGACCTGGGGCTCAGATGTTGCCATGGAGATTCAGCTTCTCAGCTCTGCTCCCCTGGGTTAGCTTTATTTCTGGGGAGACAGTCCCTTGCTGTGGTAAGGGGGCTATAGCGCTGCCCAGTCTCACGTCCTCCTAGGTTCACAGCTGATATGGAAAATGAAGCCTGAAGGGTACTGATTGTCCTATGTCAGCTGCTCACCCGGAACCAATCTCAGGGCTAGGGGCCTTTGGTTTTCCAAATGGCCAGGCATGAGTCAGATGTTCTTTCCCTTGGAAAGGAGGTGTGGGAGTATGGATTTATCATGTCTGACCATCCTGGGCCGTGAGGAGGGAGAGTGGGACACAGGTCACTGTGCCTAAAGGACGTGCAGTGATACTGGACAGCCCTCAGCCAGGGAGCATGTGAAGGGTGTCTAGAGATGGGCAGGTGAGCTGTCCCAGCATTCCCACAGATTCTGCTCAGGCTGCCTCACAGCCCATCTTAGAGTGCCAGGAAAGACACCGGCTCAAGTCCCCTCACTGCCTCTATAACCCCATGGGCATTTCTGGTGTTTCTAGCAGGCCTAGCATTCTTACTTTTCAGTAAGAAGTAATGTCATTTGGGTCTGATTACTCAGTCAAATCTAATCCTAAACATTCCTATGTCTTATCTAGAAACTTGACCCCGCATCTGTGGGCTGGTTAGGGTGTAGCAATTCCAGGCCAGCCAGAAGTTGGGTAAAGTATAGGAGCAAGAAAAGTTCTTATCTATGAGGTGGAATGGCTGCTTATCTTAGTTAGCTCTGGGAATGTACGTAAAGGAATTAGTCATTAAAGCTTCTCTGTCAAATGGAACACAGCTTTGATGAACCATGTAATTTTGAGTCAGATTGAACTATCCCTTCATAGTAATTTTAGGAAGTGGAAAGGAAAGAGGCTGGCAATTATTTTAGCCCTTTAATATTAAATTAGCTTAATATTAAAGCTATTTTAATCATAACTGAAAAAAGAATTCGTTTTCTGATTTTTATTTTAAATCAGGGATCATTTAATAATTTATTACTTTTAAGATGATTGCAACTCAGATTCTGAATCTCTAATTTGAAATAGAAGATAGGTGGGTGGCAACCTGCTGGGAAGTGAGAATAAGAAATCTTTGTAGAAGGAGTGACGTCACTCATTTCTGACTTAATAGTCCAAAGGCCACTGCTACGGGGATTCCCTGAGAAGGTTGGGGCTGTAGATAAACCACTCTCCCTCCTTCAAATGGAGGCCTGGTGTGTGCAGAGCTGCTGTGGCAATGACACGGCTGGAGAAAAAGGGCAGCCTTCTCACCAGTGCTGCCCACCAGTCACTCCCAAGGAGTAACCACAGCTCTATCAGTGGGCAGAACCTCAAGATAAGCTTCGAAAAGGAATGGAGCCTTCACTCAGATCCAGGGCTCCTACTTGCTGGGTGGGAAGAATACCTTAGGTTAAAATGAAAATTACTCAGATCTTAAACTTTTCAGAATGAAACATTTAATCCAGATATCCCAAGAAATAATGGACAAAGAACACAGATAATTCACCAAACAAGGAATTCAAATGATCAATATATGAAAAAAAAAGTTTAGCTGACCGGTTTGGCTCGGTGGATAGGGCGTTGGCCTGCGGACTGAAGGGTTTCAGGTTCGATTCCGGCCAAGGGCATGTGCCTTGGTTTCGGGCACATCCCCAGTGGGAGGTGTGCAGGAGGCAGCTGATCGATGTTTCTCTCTCATCGATGTTTCTGACTCTCTATCCCTCTCTCTTCCTCTCTGTAAAAAAATCAATAAATATATTAAAAAAAAAAGTTTACCTTCACTAATAAATGCAAATTGGAAGAAGAGGATACCTGTTTTTGCATATCAACTTGGCAAAGATTAAAAATAATATTTTTCAATTCTACAAACAAGTTGAGACAAATAACCCATTTAAAAAAATGGGCAAAAAACCTAAATTGATATTTCTCCAAAGAAGACATACAAATATCTAAAAGATGTTCAAATCATGAGCCATCACGGAA
Organism: Myotis daubentonii; assembly: GCF_963259705.1. Lineage (NCBI taxonomy): Eukaryota > Metazoa > Chordata > Mammalia > Chiroptera > Vespertilionidae > Myotis > Myotis daubentonii. The sequence continues at coordinate 28,357,727 of NC_081854.1, forward strand.
ATGCAAATGAAAGCCACAGTGAGATAACCACACAATCGTAGGTTGGTTATAATAAAAATGATAAACAGTAACAGGTATTGGTGAGGATATGGATAAATTATAACCCTCCTGTACTGTTGGTGGGAATGTAAAATAGTATAGTCACTTTGGAAAGTAGTTTGACAGTTCCTCAAATGGTAAACAGAATTAACCACATGACACAGCAGTTCCACTCCTAGATATATTGCCAAGAGAAAGGAAAGCATCCCACACGGAAATTTACACACAAATAAGCAACCCTATTCACAACAGTCAAAAAGTGAAAGCACCCCCCAAATGTCCATCAACTGATTAATGGATAACTAAATGTGGTGCATCCATACAGTGCAGTGTTAGAGACAAAAAGGAATGGAGGACTGGCACTGCTAGGTACATGGATGAACCTAGGAAACAGTACACTGACAGAAGCCCATTACAGAGACCACATTTTATATGATTGCACTGATAAGAAATGTCCAGAATAAGCAAAAATACACAGGCAGAAAGTAGATTAGTGGTTGCCTACAACTAGGGAGAGGGTACAAAGAATAGGGAGTGCTCTTCTTTCCTAGAAGATAATTGGGTTCTAGTGTGGGGGGCCTTTAAAGAGGTTAGACCCCATCACACTGCCCGAGAAATAGACGTAAAAAAAACTTGAAGTTTATAAAGCTACCTGCTCACCAATATGCATCAAATACTTAAGTAGATGCTCAGAAACTGTTCAACTATAAGGAGATGGTAAACCCTGAAAAGGGGGCAGCCTGGGATTTGAGTGTATCCCCCCTCCCTTCCTCTTTCTCTAAAAACAATAAAAAAAATTTTTTAAAAAGGGGACAGTATTATACAATCATTAAAATAATTGTTTTGAGGAACATTTCATAATAAAGGAACTTTTCATGATAGAGTATGAAGTGAGAAAACATGGCAACCTTTATGTGCCCTGTGCGGAAAAGAGTAAACATAGCAGGCCTGAGGCTGCTATCCTTAGGAAGGCCTGCTTGAAAGATTGGCCCCCTCCTGGCGACTGGAAACCTGGCTCTTGGAGGTTGCCTCCTTCCCCAAACTGATAAGGTTGACTTACTGTGCCTAGACTGATGATAAAAGCCATGTGTCTTAATGAACACCTGCTTTCCTCCTGGGAGCCTGGAACTTTGGTATGTGCTAGGCAGAGGTGCCTTTGTGACCAGCCCCCAATAAAACCCCTGGGTGTTGATTCTCAAATGAGCCAACCCGGACAGAGACATCGCATACAAGTTGCTGGGAGAAGAGTGTGCTCTTGCACTCATGGGAGAGAGCGAGCACAAAGAAGCCTGTACATGATTCCTCTGTCTTTTCCTCTATGATCCATCTGTGCATCCTCACTAAGCTGTGGTCGTACATCTTAACCATGAATGCAACTACATGCTGAGTCCTTGAGTCCTAGCGAATCTCCAAACCTGGGGGCTGATCTTGGGGACTCCTGACACAGCCACTAATGTGGAAAATAACATGTATATAAAATACATGGGGAGAAAAGAAACCAATTTACAGTGGCTGTTTGGAGTATATTATGATGTGACTTTTATTTTCTTTATACTTTACAATATTTTACATATTTTCCATTTTGTTTTGTTTTTCAAAAAGTTTAGTTTCAAAATCCTTTTCTGTTCTATTAAATGTTGTCATCAATTTTAGAGTGGCTGACCTCTGATTGGGGCATCTCCCCTTTTCCCTTAGGGTTGCAACCCCCTTGCACAAACTGGCCGAAGCAAACTGCAGAATCAGAGGGCTGCCTTGAACCAACAGATCCTGAAAGCTGTGCGGATGAGAACGGGAGCAGAAAACCTTCTGAAGTAGGTGTCTGCTGGCTCCACAGCCTCAGCTGGGAGCCCAGCCTCCCCTGAGGCCTGCCATCGGTTCCTAAGCTCCTAGGCCTGTCCAGCTTTCTCTCCAATTCTCGGTTTTAGCTTTGGGTTTCCTTCTCATTTCTGGCACCTGGAGCAGGCCCTTTCTCGGCTAGAGCTTGGTTGTGTTGTGGCAAGTATTTTACCTAGCCTGCCATGCGTTTGGGGATAGAGGGACACTGGAGGATGGTCCAAGTGTTGTATTCATGTTTCTTTTCCCTGCTTTCTGTGGGACTTGTCTACTTTCTCTACGCCTCGCACTGTGCCTGGTCTCGAATCACTGCTTGATAATTGTGTGTTGAATGTATAAAGGAAAGGAAGGCAAAAAGGAGGGAAGGGAGGTATTTCTATTTCCAGTGTCCATCCCTCTAATGCAGCGGTTCTCAACCTGTGGGTCGCGACCCCTTTGGTGGGCGAACGACCCTTTCTCAGGGGTCGCCTAAGACCATCCTGCATATCAGATATTTACATTATGATTCACAACAGTAGCAACATTACAGTTATGAAGTAGCAACAAAAATAATTTTATGGTTGGGTCCCAACATGAGGAACTGTATTTAAAGGGCCAGAAGGTTGAGAACCACTGCTCTAATGAGAGGGGCCCAGTACAGCCCAATACTCCTGGGGCACTCATTACTATGCTCTGTTGGTAAAATAGTTACTTATCAAACATATCAAGCATAGAACTCAGTGAAGCCTTACCTGTGTCACAGGCAGCTCCAAGCCCTCCCCACCCCCTTCAGTACAATGCAAGAACATGTGCCAGCTTCCTCTTCTGAACTTGCTTCAGAGTTCTAGGGGTAACTCTTGTCAGCTGCATGCTGCCTTCTGCACTGGGTAGTTGAGGCAGGCACCATGCCTGCTGGCCTGGGAAGTGAGACAGATGCCTCCTGGAGCCTCAGAAGGAGATGTGGAGTGCTTGTAGGAACCTGGAACCTGGAACCTGGAAAGCTGGCAGAGAACCCGGAAACCTGGCAGGATATGGCTTATGGGTGTTTTCAATGGGTTAGCCTTAGGGAGCCCAGACAGCTTAGAGGTTTTGGGAAAAGTAAATACACCAAACTGGGTTTTTATAAAGGAACCACTCTGGTAGTCACAGATATGCATGATTGGCAGGATCAACTCCTCCAGGTGGGGGCCACTCACCTGAGCACTAATAAACAGTAGGAGGCTTTCTGACCATGAATTTGGGCAAAATTCATTTCTGAATCAGTCTGTATTTTCTCCTTAAGAAAGATCTCTGAGATATTAAATGGGGGAAGGGGTGCATGACAGCATGTCTTGTGTTTATTTTAAAGGATTTGTACAAACGCTTTTGTGTATGCACAGACTATTTCCGAAAGGATGGGAAAGAAGCTGTTACTAGAGTTGGCTCTGGGAGCAAGACCAGTGTTGGGGGTGTAGGTGACTCTCCTTTTCATTTTACTCCTGTCAGTGTTTGAATGTTCTTTTATGAAGTACGTGGATTACTTGCATTCATGTTTTATTATGGATTACTGCAAAGGCCCTGGAGAATATTATATGCAATCCCTGAACCTACCAGGATTCAGGAACGACAATGCTGTGCCTGTCTTGGTTTTGTTACTCAAGTACTAGCCCCAGAACACAAATCCCGAGATGGCCAAGTGTCTGGGAACCTCTTCTCTAGCTACTTCTGTAACAGGGTGAAAGGGAGATTATTACTGGAGGAGACTGGGAACATATGGTAACATTTCACCTCTTAAAATGCCTGACAGTGCCCCGTCCCCAGAAAAGTCTGGGAATTGTCAGGTCCACAGCACATGTGGACCACATGTGGCCACTGCAACTCGGGAGAGAGCCCTGTTTTCAGGAGTGCCTGCTGTGTGCCAGGCTTGCTGTGCTGGGAAGGCCGCAGGCACCGCCCTCGGTATGTTGAGGCTGCAGGTTTTGGTTGACACTTTGACGAGCCAGTTCTGTAGCCGAGGGGACAGGTGGGCAGCCCTGACTCATGGCTTTCCCAGAAGCAGGCTACAGTTGATTTATTTGCCTGTTCATTCACCCACAAATGGATTTGTTGAGCACCTACTAAGTGGCAGTAGTGTTTGAAGTGCCAGGATAAAGCTGCAAGTGTCTCAAATGAGACTGCTTTCATGACACTTGGTTTCTTGTGTTTACCCAAGTAAACATCTAACCATGTCAGGAGATGATGTTTCTAGGATGTTGATGAAAGGGAAATGTGATAGAGGTTGACGAAGGGTGGTCAGGGAGGCTTGGGGTTTCTAAGGTGGGAACTAGGGCGGTTTTGTCTGTCTTGGTTTGTTAATAACAGCAAACAGCCTTTCTCAGGCCCAATGGCTCAAGCGCATTGTCAGGTCGGCAGTTGTAGAGCTGGCAGGGGTGGAGTGTATTGTTAATGATTCTCACAGTGACCTAAAGGTTCAAAGTGCCCCTCCATGGAGAATGTTGTCAGAGGAAACCCTGAAGGTATTTATTAATCTGACTCAACCGGTACCAACGGTTTCCCAAAAACAAAGGGCGTTTAGCCAAGCCCAGCTCTAGCCCCGTGGCCCTGCCAGCAAGGGGTAGTTTTAGTTATAAATTGGGCCCGCTGTCATGCCTGTCCACTTTTCTGTTTTCAGGTTCCCATATTACCCATCACAGCCCCCAAATAAAGGTAGAGCAGTTGGAATATGTTTGAGGGGAGGGCATTTGGAAAAATGTCCCCCAAAATGCTGAAATGCAAGGGTCCCAGTCCTTAGCTGCATTGGTAAGGCAGGCACCGTGAGGAGCCAGGTTCATACCCCTTCAAAGTCTTTTCCGATCTGTATCAGCCAGGAGCCCATGAACTTCCTGGAGTTTGATTAGGAAGATATTGGATTTTTTTTTTAATGAGATATCAGATATTTTTAATGTTCTTTTTCAGCCTAAGCAAGGACAATATTCTCTCTCTTTTCCCAGTTCCCTCCCCTCCCTTGAGAAAAGCTGGGGTAGAAATGTGATGACATTTCTCTGAAACAGAGTCAGTCTTAGTGAAATTTAAAGCAAGTTGCCATATAGTTTACATTAACTGGTTCTTTGAAGAAGGGTATGCCATTTAAACTCTTTGGGCTGTATGTTCCCCTCTTGTACTGGTAGCTGTTGGACTGGAGCAGGAGTGGCCTCATGGGCATGAAAAAGGGTGAAGGGTTGGGACTGGTGCTGTGGTAGAATTATGGCGAAGTGCAGGGTATATGCTCTTTGGAGGGGCAGCTGCAATTTGCCCTGTGTGGAGGGCAGGGCCAGGGTTGCCAGGTCTTAAGATTTTTCCCCCCCAAAGATTCTAAAGATCTGACTTTTTTGTTTTTAATCCTCTAATAGTTGAATTTTTACATATTGGCAACTAGTTCAAGGGATGGGGGGCAATAAACACCCTAGGAGTCAAGCAAACAAGTCCCACAAATCTCTAGTTTGCGACCTCCAGCCCAAAGGGTTGTGAAGTTCTGGGCCAGGGTGACCTGGGTGGCTTTGGCTGTAAGGAGAGTGACTGAGGTAAATGACTGCTCACACTGTCAGTCTGAGGGGGCTGGTGCGTGTCTCTGCAGTGGTGTGTGCAAGCTCTCCGTGGCCTTTAGCGCCTGCCCTAATTCTGAGACCTGCCTTCTTACACTGAGAGATGAACTGGGGGCCCATGTCCTGGCTGCTCGGCTGACCTGCTGCCTTAGCCTGGTGCCTACATGAGAGCACCAGGCAGCACTTGATGTAGTTTACCTGAACCCCATGCAGGGCGAGATTTGGGGTCAGATGGATTAAGGCCAAGTTGCTCCAATAAGGCCTCTGAAGCTGGTGCAAGCCTATGGTGCCTTTTCCTGGAAGGACAATTTTACTAAAAGACTTGGGGGAGAGGGGGAATGATGCAAAAACAAATGGAGATATATGGGTCAGAATGCAAAATTCACATGCATTTAATAAATAAACCATGGGGATGTTAAAGAAATTTTGGACTTGGGGCAAGAAGCCATCATCACATAGGGACTCTTATGGTGGAAGAGGCCTCAGAAACTCCAAACTCAGGAAACCAGGTGCAGATGTGGTCAGTAGCCTCAGGAAATAATTAAATGTGGCTTTCCTTCCCCTGTTCACACGTGGTGGTTGATCCCTTAGACCAGTGGTCGGCAAACTCATGAGTCAACAGAGCCAAATATCAACAGTACAATGATTGAAATTTCTTTTGAGAGCCAAATTTTTTAAATTTAAACTATATAAGTAGGTACATTGTATTAACTTAATTAGGGTACTCCTAAGGCTTAGGAAGAGCCACACTCAAGGGGCCAAAGAGCCACATGTGGCTCGTGAGCCGCAGTTTGCCGACCACGGCCTTAGACAAAGTAAGTGGCACACCTTCCAATTCTGGACTTTTGTAGTATGTGCCTGCTCCTTATGAAAACCCAAGGGAGTGGGCCTTCCCTGGTGGTCTAGGGAGGCCATGGAGACTCTGGGCAGGAAAGGGATGAAACGCCTGCTGCCTCATCCCTGTTGGCCTCAGACCACAGGGTGTTGGCTGTACCCAGACCACAGGGCCTCAGAGGAGGTGCACACCCAAGGGAAAGCTGAGAAAAGCCATGTTCTAACAAGAAGGCCCGTAAAAGCCATTCTTTTTCATCTGGAAAGGCAGCTCAGGTGCAGGCATCAGTATGGAGGAGACCAAGGCTCTGGTCTTAATTCCTAACTTGAGTCAGCTGATTCAATTCTTGTCTGTTGCCCCAAGCTATTCCCGCAGCCTGGATACAGGAGGTGAACACATGCACCATATTGAATTGGTGTGCCTTATTTGAAAAGCCCCTTTCCACAAGTGAATCAGTGAAAAATCATTACCTGTACTAGAAACAGCTCAAACTCTATAGTTGACTTCTGAATCATTGGTATACCCCAGCGATTTTCAACCAGTGTGCCACAAGAATTTTTAAAACATCCAATACCTCACTATTTAGTCAGGGACACTGACCTCTTTTCCAACTTTTATTTTTTTCAAATATATTTTTATTGATTTCAGAGAGGAAGGGAGAGGGAGAGAGAGAGAGAAACATCAATGGTGAGAGAGAATCATTGTTCGGCTGTTCCTGCACACCCCACACTGGGGATCGAGCTTGCAACCTGGGCATGTGCCCTTGACTGGAATCAACCTGGGACCCTTAAATCCGCAGGCCAAAGCTCTATCCACTGAGCCAAACCAGCTAGGGCCTCTTTTCCAACTTTGATTATTAAATAAAAAAATGACAACAGCCAACACAACAATAGCCATACAAGTGTGAATGCCCTGTCTCTAACCATAAATATATAGGTCATATAATAGAGTTGCATCTTATTGGTTATGTCGCATAGTAAGGTTACATCTGATTGGTTAATTCTTGGTTCCCCAAATCCTTATATACAAGTATAGGTACCAGATTTTCTCTTTTATGAATCCTCACTTGAGGATCTTTTTCCATTGATTTTTAGAGAGAGTGGAACAGAGAAAGACAGAAATATTATGTGTGAGAAACACATCAATTGGTTGCCTCCTGCACTCGCCCTGACCAGGGCCCGGGCCGGGTAGGACCATACAACTGAGGTATGTGCCCTTGACCGGAATCAAACCCAGGACCCTTCAGTCCACAGGCCGACGCTCTATCCACTGAGCCAAACCGGCTAGGGCTAGGCACCAGATTTTTTTAAAAGTCACTTTGGAGCAAAAAGGTAGGTAATTACTTTTTTTTTTTTTAATTAATCAAAATTATACCTTTTTTGTTATATTGGCAAAAAATACATATTTTTTGGTATGCCACAGAATTTTAGTAATTAGTTTATGTGTGCCAAGAGAAGAAGAAAAGGGTTGAAAATTGCTGGTGTACCCAAAGGGATCAGCATTGTGGAAACCAAACTCTGCCTAGCTACCAACCCTTTGGAGAGTGACCCACACAAAGAAGTCTATATCCAGAGAGCAGTTCATTGATTTGTTGCAAATCCTAATTCCCAAATTGTTGCCAAGTCGAGAGGGAGGAGATGTGGCAAATATGTACAGGCGGAAAAATTGATGGCAATTTGGAGGCTCTCCAGGTATTTGGACAGGGTCTTAGGGTCTAAATCAGGGGTCCTCACACTTTTTAAACAGGGGGCCAGTTCACTGTCCCTAAGACCGTTGGAGGGCCGGACTATAGTTAAAAAAAAAAAACTATGAACAAATTCCTATGCACACTGCACATATCTTATTTTGAAGTAAAAAAACAAAATGTGGAACAAATACAATATTTGTATTTGCATGTGGCCGCGGGTCGAAGTTTGAGGACCCCTTGTCTACATTGTTATGGGCCCACTTCTGCTGCTGAGAACCAGTCAGCACCGGCTCCATGCTTTCCTCCTCCTCCTCCTTGCTTCTAGACAGTTGCTTCTAGAATCTAGACAGTTGCTTCTTTAGTTTGCCATTTGTTTTTTCATCAACTGAAATTTGTTGAGCCCCTAGCCATGTGATAAAGACTATGCCAGGCTCCAGGAGAAATACAAAGAAATAGAAGGCAAAGGTCTTGTCATCCAGGAGTTATAATTATTTACTTTATCTCATTTCAAAATGGATTTGAGGCACTTAATGCACTCGTGTAAGATTAAAACAGGAGTGAATGAGCCTGGCCAGTGGCCTCAGTTGGTTGAGTGGTATCCATGCACCAGAGGTCGCCAGTTCAATTCCTTGTCAAGGCACATGCCCAGATCAGGAGCTATCCCCATTAGGGGGTGTGCAGGAGGCAGCTGATCCATGTTTCTCTTTCTCTCTCCCTCTCCCTTCCTCTCTGAAATCATAAAAACATATTTTAAAAAAACCAGGAGTCAATGAGGATGTGGGGGCAGAAGGAAGAAGAATTTAGCCAGAAGTAAGGCTAGTATATGCTACAAGGCCCATTTACTTTATTGGACGTGGACCACAGTTTCTCTCTGAGCTCCTGGAAAGCAGAATGAAGAAGGACTGTGATCTGGAACACATTCTATACCTATTGAGCCAAAAGCAAGCTAGTTGCTAAGAAGAAGCCATTTCCAATATCGAGGTCTGGGAGAATGTTCTTGCAAGCATCCTTGTGGACATTATCAGCTAGTGAATCAGTCATGTTCTCATTAGTATCTCTGTAGTACAGGTTTTACAAGTGGCAGGTTGTGGCCCATGATATGTAGTGAAATTAATTAAACGGGTTGCTGTTGTGGTATAATAAAAAATAAGTATTTGGTCTTTGTGCCTGGTTCCTGGCACAGAGCTCCCAAAAGTCCTGGACTCTGCTGAGTGTCTTTTCTATGCCTGACGTGAGAGGGGGGCCTTCAGGATGGGGAACTGGTTGCCAGATTAGAGAGTTGGAACTTTCAGCCCCCGGACATCCCAGGAGGGAAAAGAACTGGAGATTGAGTTCAGTCACCAATGGTCAGTTGATTTAACCAATTATGAAGCCTTCGTAAAACCAGTGGCTCCCAACGTGGGGCACATGGCCCACAGGGGGCAATTCAAGAATGTGTTATTAACAGTGAATTTTTTGTATTTCTTATGGTTCTAGGGGCCTCACATACAGCATATAAATATATAGTTGTGACATATTTATGCATTTCAGTTCTCTATTCTGTGTTTTGAAAATTTATTTGCTATTTTTTTTATATCGCTTCATATTATTTTAACAATTTCTTAGTGATTTCTTCCTCAGTACTTCAACTGTCCTTTTGTTCTTTTATTTTTTCTCTTTCATGGTTGCCATGTTCTTTGGTAGCTTGTTTAGACCAAGTTAATGGCCTTTCGGCTTCCTCCGTGTGAATAGGAGTTCACTTTTTGAATATTAAGAATAATATGTCGGGGGGGGGGGGGTGGAGGCATCAGAATTTTAGAGATGCTTAGGTGGGGCACAGCCAAAAAAAGGTTGGGAACCACTGTGTAAAAACCCTAAACAGTGGGGTTTGGGGACCTCTGGGTCAGTGAACACGGCAAGGTGCTGGGAGGACGGTATGCCGAGAGAGGATATGGAACCTCCACGACCCTCCTTGGCCTATGGGTCCCCTTCCATCTGGCTGTTCCTGAGTTGTACTCTTTAAAATAAACCACAGTAAATCTAAGTAAAGTGTTTTCCTGAGTTCTGTGAGTTGTTGTAGTGAATTATCTAACCTTAGGAGGAACCCCCTCCTCAGGTTAGATGCCCTGTACTTGCAACTGGTGCTTGAAGTGGGGCAGTCTTTTGGCACCAAGCCCATAATTGTGGGGTCTGTGCTAAACCTGGGAGTTGGTGTCAGAAATAAATTGTTGGGCACCTCACTTAGTGTCAGAGAATCCAAATTGGAGAGTTGCAAACACCATTGTGTTTAATAAAAACAACCTATTAGAGCCCTAGCCAGCATGGCTCAGGGGATAAAGCGTCAGCCTGCGGACTGAAGGGTCCCGGTTCGATTCTGGCTAAGGGCACACTGCCTGGGTTGCGGGCTCAATCCCCAGTGGGGGAGCGTGCAGGAGGCAGCCGATCAGTGATTCTCTCTCATCATTGATGTTTCTTTCTAGCTCTCTCTCCTCCCTTCCTCTCTGAAACCAATAAAGAAATATATTTTTTTAAAAAACAACACAAAAAACAACCTATTAGAGTAGAATAGACTATAAGGGCATGAATCACATGTATGTAAAAGGATAGTTTTGTGAGAATTTCGTTTTAGGGGGGTGTGTACATGTACTGCGTTGAGATATAAAATGTATTTTTTACTGATGATCATGGCCAAAAAAAAAAAAATCCCCAAACCAGTGATAGTCACTAAATTGAGCTTCCAACATCTCATTGCCTGGCTGGGGGAGCCCAGATGTACATGTGTGAACATTTTACTGAACAGTAAGAGAGGGCAGGTGCCATCACATCTGCAGCCAGGGTCAGGTGGCTTTTTCTGAGGAGAAGGAGCAAAAATTGTTAGTTCCTCAAGGAGGAGTTCGGTTAAGAGAGGAGGAGAGAGGGGGGCCTGAGAAGAAATATAAATACATCATGGACAGAAACTGATGGACCCAGGTATGTAGTGAGGTGGAGGAGCCACCCCAGGTGGTGAGGGCAGCCCGCAGGGAAAGTGTTAGCACTTTGCTTTCTGCAGGTAAGGTGAACAGGTGGTGAGCAAAGCAAAGCTGATACCGTGGGCTGGATTTCATCAATGAGGAGGGGGTGGTGGACAGGTACCTTTTCTCTGGCTGGAGCTCTTGGCTGAGAACTTCAGCTGTCCTCATCCATGAACTGAGCATAAATTTTAGTACTGTACTCAGTCTGAGGGATGGCTTGAGGACCTGCCTGGATGGTTCATGGAAATGTGTGCAGCAAGGCCTGGCTCAGTACTTGGTTTTCACTGACACTTGTTTCGCAGTGATTCCTAATCTGTATAAAGTGAGGAACCCACCTGTACGGTCTTCAAGTCTGTGTCAGAACCTCTACTGGAGAACTTGGGTACAGTTCTTCCCTTCGTATTGCTTACCACCATTCTGTACGGTGGATGTACCACATTTTGTATCTGTTTGCCAGTTGATGTATCTCTGGATTGTTCCCACTTTGGGGCAATTATGAATAATGCTACTTAAACATTGACCTACATGTCTTTGTTTGGACATAGGCTTTCTTTTCTCTCATATAGATTCCTAGGAGCAGAATTACAATATTAGAGAGTAAGTTTATGTTTAACATTTTTAGAAACTACCCAACTGTTTTCCATAGTGGCTGTGCCATTTACATTCATCAGTGTAGGAGGGTTCCAGTTTCTCTACATCCTCAATAACATTATTGTTTGTCTTTTTTATTATAGGTAATGTAAGGGTGTGTATTGGTATCTCATTATTCTTTCAATATGCATTCTTTTATTGACTAACGATATTTAGTATCATTTCATGCTTATTAGCCATTCATACATCATCTTTAGTAAAATGTCTATTCATATCTTTTCCCCATAAAAAGTTGAATTGTCTTTTTATTATTTAATGAACAGAACTCTGTACATTTTGGATGCAAATTCTTTATCAGATATATAATCTGCAAATATTTTCTTCTAGCCTGTGGCTTTTCTTTGTTTCTTTTTTTGTTTCTTTTTATGGTGTCTTCTGAATCACAGAAGTTTACAAATTCAAGAGTCCAATCTATCAATTTCCTTTTTATGGCCCCGGTGAGGTCGGCATGGCCCCGGTGAGGTTGAGACGGCCCCGGTGAGGCTGAGACGGCCCCGGTGAGGTTGGGACTGCTCCAGTGAGGTTGGGACAGATAATGGGGACCAGTATAGACTGATGAACAGGGGTAGATGCAGAGGCAGAGCAACATTAAACAGACTGTCCAACTACAGTGGGAAGCTTGGAGGGAGGGTTTGGGGGGGATTAAGAGATCAACCGAAGGACTTATATGCATTCATATAAGATTAACCAATGGACACAAGACACGGGGGGGGGGGGGGTAGGGGCTGGGGGAATGTCAAGGGGGGGGGATAAAAGGAGACATATGTAATACTCTTTGTAATACTTTAAGAAATAAAAATTATAAAAAAAAATTTCCTTTTTATGGATTATGCTTTTGGTTTGTAGTTAAGAATACTTTGCCCAACCCAAGATCATGAAAATTTTTCTCCTGTGTTTTTTTAATTTTTATTTTTATTGATTTCAGAGAGGAATGAAGAAGGAAAGAGAGAGATAGAAACACCGATGATGAGAGAGAATCATTGATCGGCTACCTCCTGAATGCCCCTTCCTCCCTCTCCCCCCACTGGGGACCAAGCCCACAACCTGGGCATGTGCCCTTGCCTGGAATTGAACCCAGGACCCTTCAATCCACAGGCCAATGCTCTATCCACTGAGCCAAACCAGCCAGGGCTCTCCTGTGTTTTCTTCTGGAAGTTTTAGAGCTTGAACTCTTGTATTGCTGTCTCTGATCCATTTTTGACTTGATATTTGAGTATGATAAGAGACTTAGATCAACAGTAAAGATTTAAAAATGAAAAAAATAAAAAGAGACTTAGATTGTGGAGAAGAGTTATCATAGCAGGCCTGAGATGGCTATCCTTAGAAAGGCCTGCTTGCAAAGTTGGCCTTTGCCTGGTGTCTGGAAACATAGATTTGAGGAGAGTTCCCACTATTCTCAGAATTAATTAATTAGAGGGGCTCATTGTGCCCAAGTTTGTACAAATAATGTAATTTATGCTGAGCACCTGCTTTCTTTCTGGAAGTCTGGAATGTTAGAACACGCTAGGCAGAGATGCCTGCCTGACTAGCCCCTAGAAACCCTGGACACTATATCTCTAATCAGCTTCCTTGGTAGATAGTGTTTCACATGTATTGTCGTAACTCCCTGCTGGACAAATTAAGCCATTCTGTGTGACTCCCTGGGAAGGGGCCTCAGCCACCTGTGCCTGATTTCCTCCAGACCTCACCTCATGCGTTTTGTTGTGTGTCCTTTGCTATAACAAATCAGCCATGAGTGGTGGGAATGCAGACTGGTGCAGCCATTATGGAAAACAGTATGGAGTTTCCTAAAAACATTAAATAATGGAACTGCCATTTGACCAGCCATCCCACTTCTAGGTATATATCCTAAGAAACCCAAAACACCAATTAGAAAGAATGTAGCCCAGCCAGCGTGGCTCAGTGGTTGAGTGTAGACCTATGAACCAGGAGGTCACCATTGAATTCCTGATCAGGGCACATACCTAAATTGTGGGCTCGATCCCCAGTGTGGGCCATGCAGGAGGCAGCCGATCAGTGATTCTCTCTCATCATTGATGTTTCTATTTCTCTCTCCTCCTCCCTTCCTCTTTAAAATCAATTTTAAAAATATATTGGAGAAAAAAAAAGGAAGAATGTATGCACCCCTATGTTCATAGCAGCACAATTTATAATAGCTAAGATCTGGAAACAGTAGATGAGTGGATAAAAAAAGTTGTGGTACCATGGAATACTATGCAGCAGTAATAAAGGAGGAGAATCTCTTACCCTTTGAAACAGCATGAGGGACCTGGAGAGTATCATGCTAAGTGAAATAAGTGAGTCAGAGAAAGGCAAGTATCACATGATCTCATTCATATGTGGAATTTAAGTAACAAAATAAACTGATGAATGGAGTGGATACAGAGACATGGAAGCATGAACAGAGTGCAGAATCTCAGAGGGAAGGCGGGGAAGGGTGGGTGGGTGGGTGTATGCATATATGCATGGCCATGGACACAGACAATGAGGTGATGAGGGTGGGGAGGCAGAGACAGTCTGGAGGAGGACATATGTAATACTATTATTATAACAATAGTATTATAATAGCCGAAACCGGTTTGGCTCAGTGGATAGAGCGTCGGCCTGCGGACTGAAAGGTCCCAGGTTCGATTCCGGTCAAGGGCATGTACCTGGGTTGCGGGCACATCCCCAGTATGGGGTGTGCAGGAGGCAGCTGATCGATGTTTCTCTCTCATCGATGTTTCTAACTCTCTATCCCTCTACCTTCCTCACTGTAAAAAACCAATAAAATATATTAAAAAAAATAGTATTATAATAATACTATTATTATAATAATTCAACAATAAATAATTATTTTAAAAAAGAAATGAATTATTAAAAAAATTAAAATAAGGAATAGACCAAATAAAATAAAACAATTATAATAAAAGAATAAAAATTAAAAAAAAAATCAGAGCCGTGAGTACAATTATATTCTGAGTCCTGTGAGTCCTCCTGATGAGTCACTGATCCTGGGGATAGTCTTGGGGACATTGACATATCCAGGGATGTGCAATTGCTTCAGGACCAATTGTCAGAAAGACTGTCTTTTCCCCTTGGAATTGTCTTGTCACCTTTATCAAAGTCAATTGACCACAAATGTAAGGATTTATTTCTGGATTCAATTCAGGTCCATTTTGCCAATATTACATTGTCTTGATTATGTGGATTTATAATAAGTTTTAAAATCAGATAGCATAAGTCCTCCAACTTTGTTCTTTTTCAGAATTATTTGATTATTCTAGGTCCTTTGCATTTCCATATAATTTTTAGGGTCAGCATGTCAACATTTACTGAAAAGCTTACTGGTTTGTTATTGCAATTTTGTCATATCAATAGAAAATGTCAATGGAGAATGAATATCTTAACAATGGTGAGTCTTCCAATTTATAAACATGACATTTAATGTCTCAACAATGTTTTGAAGTTTTCAGTGTATGAGTATTGTGCTTCTTTTCTAAAATTCATTCCCAAGTATTCTTTTTGATGCTAATTTGAATGAAATTGTTTTCTTAATATTTGAATATTTGTATTGCTAGTATATAGCTATAAAATGATTTTTGTATACTTTACTAAATTTATTAGTTCTAGTATTTGTTTCATGTCAAGATTATGTCATCTGTGAATAAAGACAGTTTTACTCTTTCTTTCCCATCCAGGTACCTTTAATTTCTTTATTTACCTTATTGGCACTGGCTTGAACTTGCAGTACAATGTTGGTTAGCAGAGGCAGAAGTGGACATCTTTGCCTCATTTCTGATCATAATAAGAGGGAAAGCATGAAGTATGATGTTAGCTGTGGGTTTTCATAGATGCTCTTTATCAAGTTTTGTAAATTCTCTTTTATTCCTAGTTTGTTTAAAATTTTTATCACAGATCCAAACCACTTGGCATACCTGTTACCAACTACAGGCATACTTGTTGTATTGCTCTTCACTTAATTGCACTTCACAGATGTTGCATTTTTTACAAATTGAAGGCAAGACCCTCCACCATCAAAAAGATCATGACTCCAAAAAAAAAAAAAATCATGACTCCCTTTATAATGGTGGTCTGGAACTGATTCAGCAATATCATGCGTGTACTTTCTAAAAAATGTTTTTAATTTATTGATTGATTTTTAGAGAGAGAAATAGACATCAATTTGTTGTTCCACTTATGCATTCATTGGTTGATTCTTTTTTTTTTTTTAATTTTTATTGATTTCAGAGAAGAAGGAAGAGGGAGAGAGAGATAGAAACATCATTGATGAGAGAGAACCATCGATTGGCTGCCTCCTGCACACCCCTACCAGGGATTGAGCCCGCAACCCAGGCATGTGCCCTTGACTGGAATCAAACCCACGACTCTTCAGTCCTCAGGCCGACACTCAATCCACTGAGCCAAACCGGCTAGGGCCATTAGTTGATTCTTGTGTGTGCCCTGACCAGGGATAAAACCTGCAACCTTGCGTATTGTGACAATGCTATAACCAACTGACCCCCGTTCTCTTCTTTTGCATTTATTAAAGTGACCATGCGTTTTTTGGTCCTTTGTTCTATTAATATAGTATGTACGTTAATTGATTTTCAGGTATTAAGCCAACCTTGTAGTTGGGGGTGAATTCTTCTTAGGCATGGTGTATAATCCTTTATATATGTAGCTAGGTTCAAGTTGCTAATATTTTATTGAGGATTTTTGCATATTTAGTTATGAAGGCTATTGGTCTGTCATATTGCTTTCTTGAGCTGTCTTGCTCTGGTTTTGGATCAGGATAATATTAGCCTCGTAGAATGAGCTGGAAAGTGTTACCTCCTCTCTTTTCTCACCCATTTTCTTTTGAGGGGATAATTTATGGTCCTTTATGGGTGGCCGTGAACAGTTCTCTGTTCTCTTCTCAAGGCTGATTCTTTGCAGAGATGTCTTAGGATTTATGCATGGCAGCTCAGTGTCATTGGCTATGTCCAGGGCCATTTGCTGGTAGATGTGGCTCAAAAAGGGGCAGGTGCCTGGCATTCCTGAGACACCTTATCTGATCACATCTGCAGGTGGTATCTCAGAGCTCCCCTGCAAGGATTGGGGTGTCTGCTCACCTAGCAGCTGGGATATCTGGCTGAGGGTGCTTCTCTCCCCCTCTTTTTTAACAGAGCAGCCACGAACCACAAGGTACGCGAGCAGGTGCGCCTGGAACTGAGCTTTGTGAACTCAGACCTGCAGATGCTCAAGGAAGAGCTGGAGGGGCTCAACATCTCAGTGGGAGTCTATCAGAGCACAGAGTAAGTGTGGGTAACGCTTCTTCCAGGTACTTTCTGGGCCTCAGATCATGCCACACCACGAATGGTGCAGGGATAGTCCTGGGGGTGAGGCAATCCCCTTTGGAAAGCAAGGAAATGATTAGATTTGGGGTTGAGTCAGATACCAGGGATGAACTTCTGGAGTTTGCTGGGAACATCTGGAGAATTGGACAAAGGCATTTATTTGTCCTGGGACCCTTTGGGACATGGTTTTATGGGAGAACTACATGGCTGGATCCAGGCAAGGAGATGGCCTCTCTCACATGAACTGGGTGGCTCAGCCATAAAAATGCCCTGAAAGTGCTTTTGTGGTGAGCTTTGAGAGCTGAACTGCTAGGTGGGGCCCAGGTTGCCCTGTCTTCTTCCCTTGAGGCTCAGGCCTGACCACCATGCACAAGGCCTGGATCACTTTGTTGATAGAATGCAAACATGTCTAAACTGCCTTTTATGTCAAAGATTAGGGGACTCATGGGAATTCTCTGAGGAGAAACAAATGAGACTTCAGAAATGTGCTCCGTTAAATATTTGAGGAACGGATGTTCTAATTCAGAAGTGTCCCATAGGTAGTGTTTGTGTGAGGCGAGGTATTAAGGTGTAACTTTAAGAAAGCTCAGGGAGTCTCGCCCCAAGGTGGGAACTTTTTTCATCTTTAAGGAGAAATAGTTTTGAGAAGCTCCAAAGAAGAGTTTGCCTCCTTTTCTGCGTGGGGAAGTGAAACTTCTTAAAAGGGAGGAGAGCCCGAGGGGAAACTCAGTCAGAAAATCGATCCCTGGATTAACAGAGGGATGACATTTGAACACCTTGAGTCATCTTTGGAATGTGCTTTTCCTGATTGTCCCCAGTCCTCTGCACGCCACAGGTGTGTTTTTCAGAGCCAGAGGGAGAGCGTTAGCCCGCGAGACCTGTGAAGCCGCTGTTCTCCCCTTTGTGACGCCCGTGGGCCCTGGCTCACTCAGCTCTGGGCTCACAGTGTGGTTTTGGTCACCCAACCAGGACCAGTGCAGTGTTTCTCCCAGCCTACACGCTGGTATTAAATTCCAGTGTTTTCAAAAGGTCAAAGTTCCTCGAGGAGGCCAGGCAGGGCCAAACTTTGGTGAGAAATGGAGGATGCTTCCTATTCCCACTTGTACTGAAGCTCAGGGATGTCCACTGTAAAGACCTCCCACAGAGACATGCAATTAAGGCTTCAGTGTGGTCACAGTGTGGCTCTAAAGTGGCCAGTTGTCCCCTGGGCCATTGGGAAGAGGAGATAGAGATGTGCACATTCATAATGCCCCCTTGCATTTGAATCCCCCCTCTTCCTGTTGTCAAAGCAGATTGCCTCTTTCTTAGTTGATCTTTTTTTTTTTTTTTTTAAATACATTTTATTGATTTTTTACAGAGAGGAAGGGAGAGAGATAGAGAGTTAGAAACATCGATGAGAGAGAAACATCGATCAGCTGCCTCCTGCACATCTCCTACTGGGGATGTGCCCACAACCCAGGTACATGCCCTTGACTGGAATCGAACCTGGGACCTTTCAGTCCGCAGGCTGACGCTCTATCCACTGAGCCAAACCGGTTTCGGCCTTAGTTGATCTTTAAACACTTCTGTGAGGTGGGCAAGGAAGAAACAATCTCATTGTGCAGATGAGAAACACAAGGAGGTCAGAGGTTTTAGCCTAAGAGTGGGGCTGGGGTGCCCTGGCCAGGGGGGTCTCCTGGACAGGCACAGAAAGAGCAGACCTTGCCTCCAGCCCTATGTGGGGTGAGGACAGGCGGGTGCTGAGGACAGAGGGGAGGGGCATGGCCCATCCTCATCTCCTTCCAGCAGGGTCCGGCTTTCCCTGCGGGCTTTGGGGAAGCCACAGGCCCCGTTGGATCTTGCCTGCTCTGAGCACAGCCCCTTGTTTTCCTTCCAGCACAGAGACAGTTTCAGCTTACAGCTGCATTGTCCATTCACCCTGCTTAGCATTCCTGGCCTTCTCCCCTGGCCGGGCTGAGCAGCCTCAGGAGGTCTCCTGTTACAGGTCAGGGAGCTAAATCCCTGTTTGCAGAACACAGCCTGAGCCAGGTTCACTTCCTGTTGGCCCTGCCCCTAAGAACTAGGCTCAGGGTGCACTCCCAGGGTAATCTATGGGGTAACCAAGTAGTCACTTGCTGGAGGAGGAGGTGGAGGGGAAGTAGCTAGCCAGGGCCTGACCCTGGGCTGGGAGCTAGGAGCACTTAGTTGTCCGATGGGGCATCTGCCCTCAAGGCCCTCCTCATGCAGGTGATGAGACACCTAGAGAGATACACCCCAACTGAGAGCCCAGGGATGAGGGCTGTAGGCGAGGTGGGACCAGGCGCAGGTCCTGGCACATGGTAGGTTCTCAGCAAAGTTACTGGAGGAAGGGCTGAGATTGGAGGGATAAACTGATTGAGATGGTGGTAGGCCCTTGTGTGTTAGGCTGGGACCAGGACAGGGATGTGTCCAGAGTCTTCTTTATGGAAAATGAACTGGTGTTTGGGGTTGATGTGAGGAGGGGGTGGTGGGGACCTGAGCTGGCTACTGGGGAGGCTGTAGGTACAGGGTGGCCAGTATAGGGATGTTCATAAACCAAAGTGCTGTGCTTCTTCCAGGGAGACGTTTACAATCCCGCTGATTCCACTTGGCCTGAAGGAAACCAAGGATGTTGACTTTTCAGTCGTTCTCAAGGTAAATCTCAAAGCAATGGGAGCTGGAATCACTGTTTTCTTAAACACCTGTGTCACTGAGCTGGATGCTGGTGTGTCACCGACCCTGCCTGCTGGGTTCAGGTGGGAAGTGGGAGAAGTATTCTGATTGGAGTCTCTGATATAAAAATTTAGTATTCCCAGCAAGTGGCCTTAGGCTCAATGGGCCAAGCGTCCATTGGTCTCTGCAGGGTGAGCCCGAGCCCCGTTGCTGCACAGAGAACTTAGTGCAGTCTTCTGGTATTCTGTAGTCACTCTGAGGCCAAGTCAAAGAGTGTCTGTGGTGCCTTGTATGCATATATGCATCACCCATGGACACAGACAATAGGGTGCTGAAGACCTGGGGCAAAGGGCAGGGACGCGCTAGAAGAGGTCAAGGGGGAAATTGGGGGACATATGTAATACTTTCAACAATAAAGATTTATTTTCTTTTTTTAAAAAAAAGGGTCTGTGGTGGACATGCTTTGGAATTAAAAAATTGTGTCCTATTTTAGTATTTTTTTCTTAAATTTTGTAACTGATATAGGCCATATTTTTGAAAAAATAGCTACATATTTTCCCTAAACATTTTATTGTGAAAATTTCCAAACTTACAGGAAAGATGAAAGAATTTTACGGTGGACTCCTGTATATTCACTACCTAGATTCTATCATGAACATTTTATTATAGTTACTTTCTCACAGATTTATCCACTCTGCATCCTTGTGTCTGTATACCAACTCATTTTTTAAAATATATTTTTTATTGATTTCAGAGAGGAAGGGAGAGGGAGAGAGAAATAGAAACATCAATGATGAGAAAGAATCACTGATTGGCCACCTCCTGCATGCCCCACACTGGGGACCGAGCCTGCAACCTGCTTATATGCCCCAATCCGAATTGAACCGTGACCTCCTGGTTCACAGATTGACGCTCAACCACTGAGCCGCACTAACCAGGCTCATCTTATTTTTTGATGCATTTCTTTTTTCTTTTTTTAAAAATATATTTTATTGATTTTTTACAGAGAGGAATGGAGAGAGATAGTTAGAAACATAGATGAGAGAGAAACACCGATCAGCTGCCTCCTGCACATCTCCCACTGGGGATGTGCTTGCAACCCAGGCACATGCCCTTGACCGGAATCGAACCTGGGACCCTTCAGTCCGCAAGCCGTCGCTCTATCCACTGAGCCAAACCGGTTTCAGCTTTGATGCATTTCAAAGTAAATCAAAGATGTTGATTTTCACTGTCCTTAAATACGAGAATAACTAGAGTTTATGGTTGTTGTTTTTCCCACATCCAATTTCTGGGGATCTGGTCTCCTCCCCCTCACCCCTCTTTTTCTTTCTTTGTCCTTTTCTTTCTTTTTAAAAAATAATTGCTTTATTGAGATATAAATTATATACCATACAATTCGCCTCTTACAATCGAACAGTACGTGACTTCCTTTTGACTGTGTGTGTCTCTGGCAGGCAGATGATACCTGTAGGCCCACCTGTGCCTGTCACTGAGCTGGATGCTGGTGTGTCACAGGCCCTGCCTGCTGGGTTCAGGTGGGAAGTGAGAAAAGTGCCCTGATTGGAGGCAGCAGGAAGTGCCTCGCCTGCAGGCTGGGGCCAGGAGAGCCTCCTGAAACCTGGAATGCCCTCCTGTTTCTCCTCTTCCAGCTCCATTAGTCTGAGTTTTAACAAATCCCCTCAGACTTCCAGTTAGGAGGCGGAAGTGGAGATGGGGTGAGAGGTAGTGCCCGTCTCTGAGCTTTCCAGCACAGGCCTGGTATATAGGACTTAATCCCAGCATCATGAAAAAGTGCTTCAAAGAGTTAAGTTTCTTTTCATAGTAATCCCCGTGACTCATTCTGGACTAATTTTAGTTTAGGAAAGAATAAAGTATCATATGATATTTGGGGCACTGTAGCATTTGTCCTTTTAAAAGCAATTAGTTCCCGGTCTCCTGATCGAACTCTTGAGGGGACACTTTGCATATTTGCCTTTTATATATATAGATGTGACTTTAGTTTGGACTTTGATTTATGAAATATAATTAAAGACTAGTTGTTTTACCATATAAAAAAATAATAATAAAAGCAATCAGTTAATGCTTTGAAAGCTTCTGCACTTGACTTCCCTTGTGGAGCAGAGACTGTGACTCACTTGACATAAGCCCCTTCACCCAGGGCCTTTTTGCCTGCAGCCTTGTTTAATCCTGGTGCAGGTCTTGTAGGGCCCAGGATCACCAGAGATTGGATTATCTGGGTAGAAAACAATCTAGGAAACAGTTTTATGCCAGCCTTTCACAGGCTACTTGAACTTTTAGATGTGATACTGTCATAGGCCTGACACTCAGACTGTCTGTCTGTGGAAATGTCTTCAGTTGCTTTTGTAGGATAATTTTCTTAAGATTTAATTTGCTACTTGGTGCTAGAGCTGCAAGAGTGTAGGCATTTTAAAGGGAGAGTCTTGGAGAAACTTGGGAATTTTATGGGCATCTGTAAGGATTCAAATATGTCACGTGCTGAATTCCACATTAAAGCCAGTGAAAAAAATCACGTGCTGTGGCCAGCTATTCAGCTGAGGCTCCCAACCATGTCATTTTAGCCTAAAAGGGACTCTACAAATGTCAGTTAGAGAAAAATGAGAACGTTTGGAGACATTCTGTTTTCTCCCTTCCACATTTGTGCTTCAGAGTAACAGACAGGTGCTACAGAAATAGTTTGCCTGACTTCATTAGGGCAATTCAGATTGTCTTTAAATCTGTCATACGTGTCTGTGTGACATTTAAGGTTAGTAAAGCTCACAATGTGATTTGGTTTTATTTTAAATAAATAGGCTTTAAAATGGTCTCATTAAAAAGCACATCATGTCTGACCAGTGTGGCTCGCTTGACCTATGGTTGAGTGTTAACCTATGAACCAGGAGGTCATGGTTCCATTCCCATCAGGGCACATGCCCGGATTTCAGGCAGATCCCCATTAGGGGGCATGCAGGACACAGTCAATGATTCTCTCTCATCATTGAGTTTCTATCTCTCCCTTCCTCTCTGAAATCAATAAAATAATTTTTTATAAAGCACCGTCAAACTACATTCTCTTACCTGATAATTCAAGTTGTTGTTTGTGCTTTTAAATAGAGCTTTATTTATTTTTCTAATTAAAACACTATTCCAAAACATTCAGAAATACCAGGACGTGTGGAGATCCCTCAAAACCCACTACCTCTCCCAATAACTTGCTCAGCATTTAATCTTTGGACACCTGGGCTCTTCCTCTGATCAGGGGCCTCCCTCCCGAGGACGTGTGACTCCTCCTTCCGTGAGGGCTTAGTGTGGTGTCTCCTTGTGCTAAACAGATAGCTATTAATTTCCTGCTTTCGGCAGCTTCCGTCAGCAGTTCTCTGTTAGCTTCTTTGCACACTTCGCTGAATATTCCCATTGGATGAATTTTCTGGATGTGAATCTGGTAGGTCAAAGATACATATTCTATTATGTGACTTCCCACCAGAAATGGTCCTGCCTACATTCCTTACAGTGTGGAACTGTTACCTCTCGGTATCATTCATCATTTTGATTGTTTAAAAACTATCTTTTTGATTTTGTGAAATCAAGGCAAAAGTGATACCTTATTATAGTTTGCAATTCTTTGATCCGAAATAGAGTTGAATACATTTTTGTGTATGTTTACGTGCCCTTGCATTTCTCTTTTTCAAAATGACTGTTATTGTACTTTGCTTGCCATAGTGTTGCTCTTATTACATAAAACAGTTTTGTTTTGTTTTTAATATGTGCAATATAGTAATTCTTGGTGTTATATATTGCTAATATTTCTCTCAGTACATTCTTTCCTTTAACTTTTGTTATATAAGCAATAACTAATTTAAAAAAACACTGTATTTTTCTTCATACAGGTTTTATATTGTTAAAGTTATTCAGTATCGTTCTCTCTTACAATCTGCCTTGCTGACATCTCTAGAAAGGCATCTCTCTATGCCAAGATGTCATAAATGTTTTGCTATTGTTTCTCTTAAGCTTTGATTAAAATTTTTTAACATCAAATCTTAATCTGTCTGGAATTTGTTTTGGTGAAAATGTGTGGTGTAAGGCTTTAACGTTTTATTTTCACCAAACAGGCAGCCAGTTTCCCATGCACTATGTATAAAGACTCCATCGTGGTGCTGGGTGATGTCTGTTTTCCTCCTTCCCTCCACCCCCACCACCCTACCCTCTTCCATCCTGCTCTGTGCCAGGGAGACAGCGACTAGCTCCTACTCTGTGGTTTTTTTTATTGGGTGTGGCCTAGGGGGAGGGGCACCAGCAGAGATGAGAGGATGGGAAGAGAGGGAAGTTGGCATTTATTCTCAGCTCCCTCAACTGGCTTCCTTTGTTGTTGTTATTGT